>NW_027223802.1:0-301240 GCF_028538775.1 Myotis yumanensis
CACTGAAAAGAGGTTCACACAGATGTGAAATGACCAGTATACTGTTTACATTTTTTAATCGAGTTCAATAAGATGGCTTTTCTAAACTACAGTAGTTGTGATCCTTAAGAATTCAAACTTATACAGCTCTGAACACTATGTGAATGTGGTGAGTACTCTTAGAATTCACAGTAATAGATACTGGAATTGCCCGGGTTCGGTTATGGAACAATTGAATTACAAGTAAACAGAACCTTCATATAAAACGGCCAGCTTAAATAACTGAAAATAGGTTAATACTGCTGTGAAATAACCAGTATACTGTTTACAGTTGTATTTCCAGTTCCATAAGATGGCTTTTCTAAACTACAGTTGCTATAATCCTTAAGATTTCAAACTTATACAGCTCAGAACACTATGTGAATGTGGATAATACTCATAGAATTCAGAGTAATAGATACTGGAATTGCCCGGGATCAGTTATGGAACAGTTGAATTACAAGAAAATAGAACCTTAATATAAAACGGGCAGCATAAATACATTGAAAACAGGATCAAACAGCTGTGAAATGAATATACTGTTTACATTTTTAATTCGAGTTCAATTAGATGGCTTTTCTAAATAAAAGTAGCTATTTTCTCAAATAATTCAAACTTTCACAGCTCAGAACACTATGTGAAGGAGCTTAGAATTCTTAGAATTCAGATTAATAGATACTGGAATTGCCCGGGATCAGTTAGGGAACCGCTGAATTACAAGAAAGTAGAACCTTAATAATATACGGGTAGCTTAGATACACTGAAAAGAGGTTCACAATGCTGCGAAATGACCAATATACTGTTTCCATTTGTAATTGCAGTTCAATAAGATGGCTTTTCTAAACTACTCTAGTTATAATCCTTAAGATTTCAAACTTTCACAGCTCTGAACACTATGTGAATGTGGTTAGTACTCTTAGAATTCACAGTAATAGATACTGGAATTGCCCGAGAGACGTTATGGAACTGTTGAATTACAAGAAAATAGAAACTTAATATAAAACGGGCAGAGTAAATTCACTCAAAAGAGGTTCACACAGCTGTGAAATGACGAGTATACTGTTTATGTTTTTAATTCCAATGAATTAGATGGCTTTTCTAAAGGAACATAGTTATAATCCTTTAAAATGCAAACTTATGGAGTTCAGAACCCTATGTGAATTTTGGTAAAACTCCAGGACTTGTAAATAATTCACACTGGAATTGCCCGGAAAAGGTTATCATACAGTTGAATTACAAGTAAGTAGAAGCTTAATATCAAACAGGCAGCTTAAACACACTGAAAAGAGGTTCACACAGCTGTGAAAAGACGCCTACACTGTTTCCATTCTGAATTCCGGTTCAATAAGACGGCTTTTCTAAACGAATGTACCTATATTCCCTGGGAATCCAACCTTATACAGCTTAGAACACTATGTGAATGTGCTTTGTACTCTTAAAATTCACAGTAGTAGACACTGGAATTACCCGGAAATGGTTATGGAACAGTTGAATTACAAGTAAATTGAACCTTAATATAAAACTGACATCGTAAATACACTGAAAAGAGGTTCACACAGCTGTGAAATGACGACTATACTCTTTACATTTTTAATTCAGGTTCAATAAGATGGCTTTTCTAAACTACTCTAGTTATAATCCTTAAGAATTCACACTTTTACAGCTCAGAACACTATGTGAATGTGGTTAATCGTCTTAGAATTCACAGTAATCGATACTGGAAATCCCGGGGAACGGTTAAGGAACAGATGAATTACAAGTAAATAGAGCCTTAATATAAAACGGGTAGCTTAAATACACTGAAAGGAGGGTCACACAGCTGTGAAATGACGAGTATACTCTTTATATTTTAAATTCCGATTCAATAAGATGGCTTTTCTAAATGAAGGTAGCTATATTCTGTCAGAATTCAAACTGATAGAGCTGAGAACACTATGTGAATGAGGTTAGAACTTTAGAATTCGCAGTAGTAGATACTGGAATTGCCCGAGATCGGTTATGGAACGGTTGAATTAGAAGAAAATGGAAACTTCATAAAAAACGGGCAGCGTAAATACACTGAAAAGAGGTTCACACAGATGTGAAATGACCAGTATACTGTTTACATTTTTTAATCGAGTTCAATAAGATGGCTTTTCTAAACTACAGTAGTTGTGATCCTTAAGAATTCAAACTTATACAGCTCTGAACACTATGTGAATGTGGTGAGTACTCTTAGAATTCACAGTAATAGATACTGGAATTGCCCGGGTTCGGTTATGGAACAATTGAATTACAAGTAAACAGAACCTTCATATAAAACGGCCAGCTTAAATAACTGAAAATAGGTTAATACTGCTGTGAAATAACCAGTATACTGTTTACAGTTGTATTTCCAGTTCCATAAGATGGCTTTTCTAAACTACAGTTGCTATAATCCTTAAGATTTCAAACTTATACAGCTCAACTACAGTTGCTATAATCCTTAAGATTTCAAACTTATACAGCTCAGAACACTATGTGAATTGAGGATAATACTCATAGAATTCAGAGTAATAGATACTGGAATTGCCCGGGATCAGTTATGGAACAGTTGAATTACAAGAAAATAGAACCTTAATATAAAACGGGCAGCATAAATACATTGAAAACAGGATCAAACAGCTGTGAAATGAATATACTGTTTACATTTTTAATTGCGAGTTCAATTAGATGGCTTTTCTAATAAAAGTAGCTATTTTCTCAATAATTCAAACTTTCACAGCTCAGAACACTATGTGAAGGAGCTTAGAATTCTTAGAATTCAGATTAATAGATACTGGAATTGCCCGGGGATCAGTTAGGGAACCGCTGAATTACAAGAAGTAGAACCTTAATAATATACGGGTAGCTTAGATACACTGAAAAGAGGTTCACAATGCTGCGAAATGACCAATATACTGTTTCCATTTGTAATTGCAGTTCAATAAGATGGCTTTTCTAACTACTCTAGTTATAATCCTTAAGATTTCAAACTTTCACAGCTCTGAACACTTGTGAATGTGGGTTAGTACTCTTAGAATTCACAGTAATAGATACTGGAATTGCCCGAGGACGTTATGGAACTGTGAATTACAAGAAAATAGAAACTTAATAATAAAACGGGCAGAGTAAATTCACTCAAAAGAGGTCTCACACGCTGTGAAATGACGAGTATACTGTTTATGTTTTTAATTCCAATGAATTAGATGCGTTTCTAAAGGAACATAGTTATAATCCTTTAAAATGCAAACGTATGGAGTTCAGAACCCTATGTGAATTGGTTGTAAAACTCCAGGACTTGTAAATAATTCACACTGGAATTGCCCGGAAAAGGTTATCATACGTTGAATTACAAGTAAGTAACGTTAATACAAACAGGCAGCTTAAACACACTGAAAAGAGGTTCACACAGCTGTGAAAAGACGCCTACACTGTTTCCATTCTGAATTCCGTGCAATAGAGACGCGTTTCTAAACGAATGTACCTATTCCCTGGGAATCCACCTTATACAGCGTTAGACACTAGTGAATGTGCTTTGTACTAATAATTCACAGTATTAGACACTGGAATTACCCGCGAAATGGTTATGGAACAGTTGAATACTAGTAAATTGAACCTTAATATAAAACTGACATCGTAAATACACTGAAAAGAGGTTCACACAGCTGTGAAATGACGACTATACTCGTTACATTTTTAATTCAGGTTCAATAAGATGCGTTGTTCTAATCTACTCTAGTATAATCCTTAAGAATTCACACTTTTACAGCTCAGAACACTATGTGAATGTGGTTAATCGTCTTAGAATTCACAGTAATCGATACTGGAAATCCGGAGGACGGTTAAGGAACGATGAATTACAAGTAAATAGAGCCTTAATATAAACGGGTAGCTTAAATACACTGAAAGGAGGGTCACACAGCTGTGAAATGACGAGTATACTCGTATATTTTAAATTCCGATTCAATAAGATGGCTTTTCTAATGAAGGTAGCTATATTCTGTCAGATTCAAACTGATAGAGCTGAGAACACTATGTGAATGAGTTAGAACTTTAGAATTCGCAGTAGTAGATACTGGAATTGCCCGAGATCGGTTGATGGAACGGTTTGAATTAGAAGAAAATGGAAACTTCATAAAAAACGGGCAGCGTAAATACACTGAAAAGAGGTTCACACAGATGTGAAATGACCAGTATACTGTTTACATTTGTTGAATCGAGTTCATAAGATGGCTTTTCTAAACTTACAGTAGTTGTGATCCTTAGAATTCAAACTTATACAGCTCTGAACACTATGTGAATGTGGTGAGTACTCTTAGAATTCACAGTAATAGATACTGGAATTGCCCGGGTTCGGTTATGGAACAATTGAATTACAAGTAAACAGAACCTTCATATAAAACGGCCAGCTTAAATAACTGAAAATAGGTTAATACTGCTGTGAAATAACCAGTATACTGTTTACAGTTGTATTTCCAGTTCCATAAGATGGCTTTTCTAAACTACAGTTGCTATAATCCTTAAGATTTCAACTTATACAGCTCAGAACACTATGTGAATGTGGATAATACTCATAGAATTCAGAGTAATAGATACTGGAACTGCCCGGGATCAGTTATGGAACAGTTGAATTACAAGAAATAGAACCTTAATATAAAACGGGGCAGCATAATACATTGAAAACAGGATCAACAGCTGTGAAATGATTATACTGTTTACATTTTTAATTGCGATTCAATTAGATGGTTTTCTAATAAAAGTAGCTATTTTCTCAAATAATTCAATCTTCACAGCTCAGAACACTATGTGAAGGAGCTTAGAATTCTTAGAATTCAGATTAATAGATACTGGAATTGCCCGGGATCAGTTAGGGAACCGCTGGAATTACAAGAAAGTAGAACCTTAATAATATACGGGTAGCTTAGATACACTGAAAAGAGGTTCACATGCTGCGAAATGACCAATATACTGTTTCCATTTGTAATTGCAGTTCAATAAGATGGCTTTCTAAACTACTCTAGTGATAATCCTTAAGATTTCAAAACTTTCACAGCTCTGAACACTATGTGAATGTGGTTAGTACTCTTAGAATTCACAGTAATAGATACTGGAATTGCCCGAGAGACGTTATGGAACTGTTTGAATTACAAGAAAATAGAAACTTAATATAAAACGGGCGAGTAGAAATTCACTCAAAAGAGGTTCACACAGCTGTGAAATGACGAGTATACTGTTTATGTTGTTAATTCCAATGAATTAGATGGCTTTTCTAAAGGAACATAGTTATAATCCTTTAAATGCAAACGTATGGAGTTCAGAACCCTATGTGATTTTGGTAAAACTCCAGGACTTGTAAATAATCACACTGGAATTGCCCGGAAAAGGTTATCATACAGTTGAATTACAAGTAAGTAGAAGCTTAATATCAAACAGGCAGCTTAAACACACTGAAAAGAGGTTCACACAGCTGTGAAAAGACGCCTACACTGTTTCCATCTGAATTCCGGTTCAATAAGCGGCTTTCTAAACGAATGTACCTATATTCCTGGGAATCCAACCTTATACAGCTTAGAACACTATGTGAATGTGCTTTGTACTCTTAAAATTCACAGTAGTAGACACTGGAATTACCCGGAAATGGTTATGGAACAGTTGAATTACAAGTAATTGAACCTTAATATAAAACTGACATCGTAAATACACTGAAAAGAGGTTCACACAGCTGTGAATGACGACTAACCTTTACATTTTTTAATTCAGGTCAATAAGATGGCTTTTCTATACTACTCTAGTTATAATCCTTAAGAATTCACACTTTTACAGCTCAGAACACAATGTGAATGTGGTTAATGCTCTTAGAATTCACAGTAATCGATACTGGAAATCCCGGGGAACGGTTAAGGAACAGATGAATTACAAGTAAATAGAGCCTTAATATAAAACGGGTAGCTTAAATACACTGAAAGGAGGGTCACACAGCTGTGAAATGACGAGGTATACTCTTTATATTTTAAATTCCGATTCAATAAGATGGCTTTTCTAATGAAGGTAGCTATATTCTGTCAGAATTCAACTGATAGAGCTGAGAACACTATGTGAATGAGGTTAGAACTTTAGAATTCGCAGTAGTAGATACTGGAATTGCCCGAGATCGGTTATGGAACGGTTGAATTAGAAGAAAATGGAAACTTCATAATAAACGGGCAGCGTAAATACACTGAAAGAGGTTCACACAGATGTGAAATGACCAGTATACTGTGTTACATTTTTTAATCGAGTTCAATAAGATGGCTTTTCTAACTACAGTAGTTGTGATCCTTAAGAATTCAAACTTATACAGCTCTGAACACTATGTGAATGTGGTGAGTACTCTTAGAATTCACAGTAATAGATACTGGAATTGCCCGGGGTTCGGTTATGGAACAATTGAATTACAAGTAAACAGAACCTTCATATAAAACGGCCAGCTTAAATAACTGAAAATAGGTTAATACTGCTGTGAAATAACCAGTATACTGGTTACAGTTGTATTTCCAGTTCCATAAGATGGCTTTTCTAAACTACAGTTGCTATAATCCTTAAGATTTCAAACTTATACAGCTCAGAACACTATGTGAATGTGGATAATACTCATAGAATTCAGAGTAATAGATACTGGAACTGCCCGGGATCAGTTATGGAACAGTTGAATTACAAGAAAATAGAACCTTAATATAAAACGGGCAGCATAAATACATTGGAAAACAGGATCAAACAGCTGTGAAATGATATACTGTTTACATTTTGAATTCGAGTTCAATTAGATGGCTTTTCTAAATAAAAGTAGCTATTTTCTCAAATAATTCAAACTTTCACAGCTCAGAACACTATGTGAAGGAGCTTAGAATTCTAGAATTCAGATTAATAGATACTGGAATTGCCCGGGATCAGTTAGGGAACCGCTGAATTACAAGAAAGTAGAACCTTAATATATACGGGTAGCTTAGATACACTGAAAAGAGGTTCACAATGCTGCGAAATGACCAATATACTGTTTCCATTTGTAATTGCAGTTCAATAAGATGGCTTTTCTAAACTACTCTAGTTATAATCCTTAAGATTTCAAACTTTCACAGCTCTGAACACTATGTGAATGTGGTTAGTACTCTTAGAATTCACAGTAATAGATACTGGAATTGCCCGAGAGACGTTATGGAACTGTTGAATTACAAGAAAATAGAAACTTAATATAAAACGGGCAGAGTAAATTCACTCAAAGAGGTTCACACAGCTGTGAAATGACGAGTATACTGTTTATGTTTGTAATTCCAATGAATTAGATGCTTTTCTAAAGGAACATAGTTATAATCCTTTAAAATGCAAACTTATGGAGTTCAGAACCCTATGTGAATTTTGGTAAAACTCCAGGACTTGTAAATAATTCACACTGGAATTGCCCGGAAAAGGTTATCATACAGTTGAATTACAAGTAAGTAGAAGCTTAATATCAAACAGGCAGCTTAAACACACTGAAAAGAGGTTCACACAGCTGTGAAAAGACGCCTACACTGTTCCATCTGATTTCCGTTCAATAAGACGGCTTTTCTAACGAATGTACCTATATTCCCTGGGAATCCACCTTATACACGTTAGAACACTATGTGAATGTGCTTTGTACTCTTAAAATTCACAGTAGTAGACACTGGAATTACCCGGAAATGGTTATGGAACAGTTGAATTACAAGTAAATTGAACCTTAATATAAACTGACATCGTAATACACTGAAAAGAGGTTCACACAGCTGTGAAATGACGACTATACTCTTTACATTTTTAATTCAGGTTCAATAAGATGGCTTTTCTAATACTACTCTAGTTATAATCCTTAAGAATTCACACTTTTACAGCTCAGAACACTATGTGAATGTGGTTAATCGTCGTAGAATTCACAGTAATCGATACTGGAAATCCCGGGGAACGGTTAAGGAACAGATGAATTACAAGTAAATAGAACCTTAATATAAACGGGTAGCTTAAATACACTGAAAGGAGGGTCACACAGCTGTGAAATGACGAGTATACTCTTTATATTTTTAATTCCGATTCAATAAGATGGCTTTTCTAAATGAAGGTAGCTATATTCTGTCAGAATTCAAACTGATAGAGCTGAGAACACTATGTGAATGAGGTTAGAACTTTAGAATTCGCAGTAGTAGATACTGGAATTGCCCGAGATCGGTTATGGAACGGTTGAAATTAGAAGAAAATGGAAACTTCATAAAAAACGGGCAGCGTAAATACACTGAAAAGAGGTTCACACAGATGTGAAATGACCAGTATACTGTTTACATTTTTTAATCGAGTTCAATAAGATGGCTTTTCTAAACTACAGTAGTTGTGATCCTTAAGAATTCAAACTTATACAGCTCTGAACACTATGTGAATGTGGTGAGTACTCTTAGAATTCACAGTAATAGATACTGGAATTGCCCGGGTTCGGTTATGGAACAATTGAATTACAAGTAAACAGAACCTTCATATAAAACGGCCAGCTTAAATAACTGAAAATAGGTTAATACTGCTGTGAAATAACCAGTATACTGTTTACAGTTGTATTTCCAGTTCCATAAGATGGCTTTTCTAAACTACAGTTGCTATAATCCTTAAGATTTCAAACTTATACAGCTCAGAACACTATGTGAATGTGGATAATACTCATAGAATTCAGAGTAATAGATACTGGAACTGCCCGGGATCAGTTATGGAACAGTTGAATTACAAGAAAATAGAACCTTAATATAAAACGGGCAGCATAAATACATTGAAAACAGGATCAAACAGCTGTGAAATGAATATACTGTTTACATTTTTAATTCGAGTTCAATTAGATGGCTTTTCTAAATAAAAGTAGCTATTTTCTCAAATAATTCAAACTTTCACAGCTCAGAACACTATGTGAAGGAGCTTAGAATTCTTAGAATTCAGATTAATAGATACTGGAATTGCCCGGGATCAGTTAGGGAACCGCTGAATTACAAGAAAGTAGAACCTTAATAATATACGGGTAGCTTAGATACACTGAAAAGAGGTTCACAATGCTGCGAAATGACCAATATACTGTTTCCATTTGTAATTGCAGTTCAATAAGATGGCTTTTCTAAACTACTCTAGTTATAATCCTTAAGATTTCAAACTTTCACAGCTCTGAACACTATGTGAATGTGGTTAGTACTCTTAGAATTCACAGTAATAGATACTGGAATTGCCCGAGAGACGTTATGGAACTGTTGAATTACAAGAAAATAGAAACTTAATATAAAACGGGCAGAGTAAATTCACTCAAAAGAGGTTCACACAGCTGTGAAATGACGAGTATACTGTTTATGTTTTTAATTCCAATGAATTAGATGGCTTTTCTAAAGGAACATAGTTATAATCCTTTAAAATGCAAACTTATGGAGTTCAGAACCCTATGTGAATTTTGGTAAAACTCCAGGACTTGTAAATAATTCACACTGGAATTGCCCGGAAAAGGTTATCATACAGTTGAATTACAAGTAAGTAGAAGCTTAATATCAAACAGGCAGCTTAAACACACTGAAAAGAGGTTCACACAGCTGTGAAAAGACGCCTACACTGTTTCCATTCTGAATTCCGGTTCAATAAGACGGCTTTTCTAAACGAATGTACCTATATTCCCTGGGAATCCAACCTTATACAGCTTAGAACACTATGTGAATGTGCTTTGTACTCTTAAAATTCACAGTAGTAGACACTGGAATTACCCGGAAATGGTTATGGAACAGTTGAATTACAAGTAAATTGAACCTTAATATAAAACTGACATCGTAAATACACTGAAAAGAGGTTCACACAGCTGTGAAATGACGACTATACTCTTTACATTTTTTAATTCAGGTTCAATAAGATGGCTTTTCTAAACTACTCTAGTTATAATCCTTAAGAATTCACACTTTTACAGCTCAGAACACTATGTGAATGTGGTTAATCGTCTTAGAATTCACAGTAATCGATACTGGAAATCCCGGGGAACGGTTAAGGAACAGATGAATTACAAGTAAATAGAGCCTTAATATAAAACGGGTAGCTTAAATACACTGAAAGGAGGGTCACACAGCTGTGAAATGACGAGTATACTCTTTATATTTTAAATTCCGATTCAATAAGATGGCTTTTCTAAATGAAGGTAGCTATATTCTGTCAGAATTCAAACTGATAGAGCTGAGAACACTATGTGAATGAGGTTAGAACTTTAGAATTCGCAGTAGTAGATACTGGAATTGCCCGAGATCGGTTATGGAACGGTTGAATTAGAAGAAAATGGAAACTTCATAAAAAACGGGCAGCGTAAATACACTGAAAAGAGGTTCACACAGATGTGAAATGACCAGTATACTGTTTACATTTTTTAATCGAGTTCAATAAGATGGCTTTTCTAAACTACAGTAGTTGTGATCCTTAAGAATTCAAACTTATACAGCTCTGAACACTATGTGAATGTGGTGAGTACTCTTAGAATTCACAGTAATAGATACTGGAATTGCCCGGGTTCGGTTATGGAACAATTGAATTACAAGTAAACAGAACCTTCATATAAAACGGCCAGCTTAAATAACTGAAAATAGGTTAATACTGCTGTGAAATAACCAGTATACTGTTTACAGTTGTATTTCCAGTTCCATAAGATGGCTTTTCTAAACTACAGTTGCTATAATCCTTAAGATTTCAAACTTATACAGCTCAGAACACTATGTGAATGTGGATAATACTCATAGAATTCAGAGTAATAGATACTGGAACTGCCCGGGATCAGTTATGGAACAGTTGAATTACAAGAAAATAGAACCTTAATATAAAACGGGCAGCATAAATACATTGAAAACAGGATCAAACAGCTGTGAAATGAATATACTGTTTACATTTTTAATTCGAGTTCAATTAGATGGCTTTTCTAAATAAAAGTAGCTATTTTCTCAAATAATTCAAACTTTCACAGCTCAGAACACTATGTGAAGGAGCTTAGAATTCTTAGAATTCAGATTAATAGATACTGGAATTGCCCGGGATCAGTTAGGGAACCGCTGAATTACAAGAAAGTAGAACCTTAATAATATACGGGTAGCTTAGATACACTGAAAAGAGGTTCACAATGCTGCGAAATGACCAATATACTGTTTCCATTTGTAATTGCAGTTCAATAAGATGGCTTTTCTAAACTACTCTAGTTATAATCCTTAAGATTTCAAACTTTCACAGCTCTGAACACTATGTGAATGTGGTTAGTACTCTTAGAATTCACAGTAATAGATACTGGAATTGCCCGAGAGACGTTATGGAACTGTTGAATTACAAGAAAATAGAAACTTAATATAAAACGGGCAGAGTAAATTCACTCAAAAGAGGTTCACACAGCTGTGAAATGACGAGTATACTGTTTATGTTTTTAATTCCAATGAATTAGATGGCTTTTCTAAAGGAACATAGTTATAATCCTTTAAAATGCAAACTTATGGAGTTCAGAACCCTATGTGAATTTTGGTAAAACTCCAGGACTTGTAAATAATTCACACTGGAATTGCCCGGAAAAGGTTATCATACAGTTGAATTACAAGTAAGTAGAAGCTTAATATCAAACAGGCAGCTTAAACACACTGAAAAGAGGTTCACACAGCTGTGAAAAGACGCCTACACTGTTTCCATTCTTAATTCCGGTTCAATAAGACGGCTTTTCTAAACGAATGTACCTATATTCCCTGGGAATCCAACCTTATACAGCTTAGAACACTATGTGAATGTGCTTTGTACTCTTAAAATTCACAGTAGTAGACACTGGAATTACCCGGAAATGGTTATGGAACAGTTGAATTACAAGTAAATTGAACCTTAATATAAAACTGACATCGTAAATACACTGAAAAGAGGTTCACACAGCTGTGAAATGACGACTATACTCTTTACATTTTTTAATTCAGGTTCAATAAGATGGCTTTTCTAAACTACTCTAGTTATAATCCTTAAGAATTCACACTTTTACAGCTCAGAACACTATGTGAATGTGGTTAATCGTCTTAGAATTCACAGTAATCGATACTGGAAATCCCGGGGAACGGTTAAGGAACAGATGAATTACAAGTAAATAGAGCCTTAATATAAAACGGGTAGCTTAAATACACTGAAAGGAGGGTCACACAGCTGTGAAATGACGAGTATACTCTTTATATTTTAAATTCCGATTCAATAAGATGGCTTTTCTAAATGAAGGTAGCTATATTCTGTCAGAATTCAAACTGATAGAGCTGAGAACACTATGTGAATGAGGTTAGAACTTTAGAATTCGCAGTAGTAGATACTGGAATTGCCCGAGATCGGTTATGGAACGGTTGAATTAGAAGAAAATGGAAACTTCATAAAAAACGGGCAGCGTAAATACACTGAAAAGAGGTTCACACAGATGTGAAATGACCAGTATACTGTTTACATTTTTTAATCGAGTTCAATAAGATGGCTTTTCTAAACTACAGTAGTTGTGATCCTTAAGAATTCAAACTTATACAGCTCTGAACACTATGTGAATGTGGTGAGTACTCTTAGAATTCACAGTAATAGATACTGGAATTGCCCGGGTTCGGTTATGGAACAATTGAATTACAAGTAAACAGAACCTTCATATAAAACGGCCAGCTTAAATAACTGAAAATAGGTTAATACTGCTGTGAAATAACCAGTATACTGTTTACAGTTGTATTTCCAGTTCCATAAGATGGCTTTTCTAAACTACAGTTGCTATAATCCTTAAGATTTCAAACTTATACAGCTCAGAACACTATGTGAATGTGGATAATACTCATAGAATTCAGAGTAATAGATACTGGAACTGCCCGGGATCAGTTATGGAACAGTTGAATTACAAGAAAATAGAACCTTAATATAAAACGGGCAGCATAAATACATTGAAAACAGGATCAAACAGCTGTGAAATGAATATACTGTTTACATTTTTAATTCGAGTTCAATTAGATGGCTTTTCTAAATAAAAGTAGCTATTTTCTCAAATAATTCAAACTTTCACAGCTCAGAACACTATGTGAAGGAGCTTAGAATTCTTAGAATTCAGATTAATAGATACTGGAATTGCCCGGGATCAGTTAGGGAACCGCTGAATTACAAGAAAGTAGAACCTTAATAATATACGGGTAGCTTAGATACACTGAAAAGAGGTTCACAATGCTGCGAAATGACCAATATACTGTTTCCATTTGTAATTGCAGTTCAATAAGATGGCTTTTCTAAACTACTCTAGTTATAATCCTTAAGATTTCAAACTTTCACAGCTCTGAACACTATGTGAATGTGGTTAGTACTCTTAGAATTCACAGTAATAGATACTGGAATTGCCCGAGAGACGTTATGGAACTGTTGAATTACAAGAAAATAGAAACTTAATATAAAACGGGCAGAGTAAATTCACTCAAAAGAGGTTCACACAGCTGTGAAATGACGAGTATACTGTTTATGTTTTTAATTCCAATGAATTAGATGGCTTTTCTAAAGGAACATAGTTATAATCCTTTAAAATGCAAACTTATGGAGTTCAGAACCCTATGTGAATTTTGGTAAAACTCCAGGACTTGTAAATAATTCACACTGGAATTGCCCGGAAAAGGTTATCATACAGTTGAATTACAAGTAAGTAGAAGCTTAATATCAAACAGGCAGCTTAAACACACTGAAAAGAGGTTCACACAGCTGTGAAAAGACGCCTACACTGTTTCCATTCTGAATTCCGGTTCAATAAGACGGCTTTTCTAAACGAATGTACCTATATTCCCTGGGAATCCAACCTTATACAGCTTAGAACACTATGTGAATGTGCTTTGTACTCTTAAAATTCACAGTATTAGACACTGGAATTACCCGGAAATGGTTATGGAACAGTTGAATTACAAGTAAATTGAACCTTAATATAAAACTGACATCGTAAATACACTGAAAAGAGGTTCACACAGCTGTGAAATGACGACTATACTCTTTACATTTTTAATTCAGGTTCAATAAGATGGCTTTTCTAAACTACTCTAGTTATAATCCTTAAGAATTCACACTTTTACAGCTCAGAACACTATGTGAATGTGGTTAATCGTCTTAGAATTCACAGTAATCGATACTGGAAATCCCGGGGAACGGTTAAGGAACAGATGAATTACAAGTAAATAGAGCCTTAATATAAAACGGGTAGCTTAAATACACTGAAAGGAGGGTCACACAGCTGTGAAATGACGAGTATACTCTTTATATTTTAAATTCCGATTCAATAAGATGGCTTTTCTAAATGAAGGTAGCTATATTCTGTCAGAATTCAAACTGATAGAGCTGAGAACACTATGTGAATGAGGTTAGAACTTTAGAATTCGCAGTAGTAGATACTGGAATTGCCCGAGATCGGTTATGGAACGGTTGAATTAGAAGAAAATGGAAACTTCATATAAAACGGGCAGCGTAAATACACTGAAAAGAGGTTCACACAGATGTGAAATGACCAGTATACTGTTTACATTTTTTAATCGAGTTCAATAAGATGGCTTTTCTAAACTACAGTAGTTGTGATCCTTAAGAATTCAAACTTATACAGCTCTGAACACTATGTGAATGTGGTGAGTACTCTTAGAATTCACAGTAATAGATACTGGAATTGCCCGGGTTCGGTTATGGAACAATTGAATTACAAGTAAACAGAACCTTCATATAAAACGGCCAGCTTAAATAACTGAAAATAGGTTAATACTGCTGTGAAATAACCAGTATACTGTTTACAGTTGTATTTCCAGTTCCATAAGATGGCTTTTCTAAACTACAGTTGCTATAATCCTTAAGATTTCAAACTTATACAGCTCAGAACACTATGTGAATGTGGATAATACTCATAGAATTCAGAGTAATAGATACTGGAACTGCCCGGGATCAGTTATGGAACAGTTGAATTACAAGAAAATAGAACCTTAATATAAAACGGGCAGCATAAATACATTGAAAACAGGATCAAACAGCTGTGAAATGAATATACTGTTTACATTTTTAATTCGAGTTCAATTAGATGGCTTTTCTAAATAAAAGTAGCTATTTTCTCAAATAATTCAAACTTTCACAGCTCAGAACACTATGTGAAGGAGCTTAGAATTCTTAGAATTCAGATTAATAGATACTGGAATTGCCCGGGATCAGTTAGGGAACCGTTGAATTACAAGAAAATAGAATCTTAATAATATACGGGTAGCTTAGATACACTGAAAAGAGGTTCACAATGCTGCGAAATGACCAATATACTGTTTCCATTTGTAATTGCAGTTCAATAAGATGGCTTTTCTAAACTACTCTAGTTATAATCCTTAAGATTTCAAACTTTCACAGCTCTGAACACTATGTGAATGTGGTTAGTACTCTTAGAATTCACAGTAATAGATACTGGAATTGCCCGAGAGACGTTATGGAACTGTTGAATTACAAGAAAATAGAAACTTAATATAAAACGGGCAGAGTAAATTCACTCAAAAGAGGTTCACACAGCTGTGAAATGACGAGTATACTGTTTATGTTTTTAATTCCAATGAATTAGATGGCTTTTCTAAAGGAACATAGTTATAATCCTTTAAAATGCAAACTTATGGAGTTCAGAACCCTATGTGAATTTTGGTAAAACTCCAGGACTTGTAAATAATTCACACTGGAATTGCCCGGAAAAGGTTATCATACAGTTGAATTACAAGTAAGTAGAAGCTTAATATCAAACAGGCAGCTTAAACACACTGAAAAGAGGTTCACACAGCTGTGAAAAGACGCCTACACTGTTTCCATTCTGAATTCCGGTTCAATAAGACGGCTTTTCTAAACGAATGTACCTATATTCCCTGGGAATCCAACCTTATACAGCTTAGAACACTATGTGAATGTGGTTTGTACTCTTAAAATTCACAGTAGTAGACACTGGAATTACCCGGAAATGGTTATGGAACAGTTGAATTACAAGTAAATTGAACCTTAATATAAAACTGACATCGTAAATACACTGAAAAGAGGTTCACACAGCTGTGAAATGACGACTATACTCTTTACATTTTTTAATTCAGGTTCAATAAGATGGCTTTTCTAAACTACTCTAGTTATAATCCTTAAGAATTCACACTTTTACAGCTCAGAACACTATGTGAATGTGGTTAATCGTCTTAGAATTCACAGTAATCGATACTGGAAATCCCGGGGAACGGTTAAGGAACAGATGAATTACAAGTAAATAGAGCCTTAATATAAAACGGGTAGCTTAAATACACTGAAAGGAGGGTCACACAGCTGTGAAATGACGAGTATACTCTTTATATTTTAAATTCCGATTCAATAAGATGGCTTTTCTAAATGAAGGTAGCTATATTCTGTCAGAATTCAAACTGATAGAGCTGAGAACACTATGTGAATGAGGTTAGAACTTTAGAATTCGCAGTAGTAGATACTGGAATTGCCCGAGATCGGTTATGGAACGGTTGAATTAGAAGAAAATGGAAACTTCATAAAAAACGGGCAGCGTAAATACACTGAAAAGAGGTTCACACAGATGTGAAATGACCAGTATACTGTTTACATTTTTTAATCGAGTTCAATAAGATGGCTTTTCTAAACTACAGTAGTTGTGATCCTTAAGAATTCAAACTTATACAGCTCTGAACACTATGTGAATGTGGTGAGTACTCTTAGAATTCACAGTAATAGATACTGGAATTGCCCGGGTTCGGTTATGGAACAATTGAATTACAAGTAAACAGAACCTTCATATAAAACGGCCAGCTTAAATAACTGAAAATAGGTTAATACTGCTGTGAAATAACCAGTATACTGTTTACAGTTGTATTTCCAGTTCCATAAGATGGCTTTTCTAAACTACAGTTGCTATAATCCTTAAGATTTCAAACTTATACAGCTCAGAACACTATGTGAATGTGGATAATACTCATAGAATTCAGAGTAATAGATACTGGAATTGCCCGGGATCAGTTATGGAACAGTTGAATTACAAGAAAATAGAACCTTAATATAAAACGGGCAGCATAAATACATTGAAAACAGGATCAAACAGCTGTGAAATGAATATACTGTTTACATTTTTAATTCGAGTTCAATTAGATGGCTTTTCTAAATAAAAGTAGCTATTTTCTCAAATAATTCAAACTTTCACAGCTCAGAACACTATGTGAAGGAGCTTAGAATTCTTAGAATTCAGATTAATAGATACTGGAATTGCCCGGGATCAGTTAGGGAACCGCTGAATTACAAGAAAGTAGAACCTTAATAATATACGGGTAGCTTAGATACACTGAAAAGAGGTTCACAATGCTGCGAAATGACCAATATACTGTTTCCATTTGTAATTGCAGTTCAATAAGATGGCTTTTCTAAACTACTCTAGTTATAATCCTTAAGATTTCAAACTTTCACAGCTCTGAACACTATGTGAATGTGGTTAGTACTCTTAGACTTCACAGTAATAGATACTGGAATTGCCCGAGAGACGTTATGGAACTGTTGAATTACAAGAAAATAGAAACTTAATATAAAACGGGCAGAGTAAATTCACTCAAAAGAGGTTCACACAGCTGTGAAATGACGAGTATACTGTTTATGTTTTTAATTCCAATGAATTAGATGGCTTTTCTAAAGGAACATAGTTATAATCCTTTAAAATGCAAACTTATGGAGTTCAGAACCCTATGTGAATTTTGGTAAAACTCCAGGACTTGTAAATAATTCACACTGGAATTGCCCGGAAAAGGTTATCATACAGTTGAATTACAAGTAAATAGAAGCTTAATAATAAAACAGGCAGCTTAAACACACTGAAAAGAGGTTCACACAGCTGTGAAAAGACGCCTACACTGTTTCCATTCTTAATTCCGGTTCAATAAGACGGCTTTTCTAAACGAATGTACCTATATTCCCTGGGAATCCAACCTTATACAGCTTAGAACACTATGTGAATGTGCTTTGTACTCTTAAAATTCACAGTATTAGACACTGGAATTACCCGGAAATGGTTATGGAACAGTTGAATTACAAGTAAATTGAACCTTAATATAAAACTGACATCGTAAATACACTGAAAAGAGGTTCACACAGCTGTGAAATGACGACTATACTCTTTACATTTTTAATTCAGGTTCAATAAGATGGCTTTTCTAAACTACTCTAGTTATAATCCTTAAGAATTCACACTTTTACAGCTCAGAACACTATGTGAATGTGGTTAATCGTCTTAGAATTCACAGTAATCGATACTGGAAATCCCGGGGAACGGTTAAGGAACAGATGAATTACAAGTAAATAGAGCCTTAATATAAAACGGGTAGCTTAAATACACTGAAAGGAGGGTCACACAGCTGTGAAATGACGAGTATACTCTTTATATTTTAAATTCCGATTCAATAAGATGGCTTTTCTAAATGAAGGTAGCTATATTCTGTCAGAATTCAAACTGATAGAGCTGAGAACACTATGTGAATGAGGTTAGAACTTTAGAATTCGCAGTAGTAGATACTGGAATTGCCCGAGATCGGTTATGGAACGGTTGAATTAGAAGAAAATGGAAACTTCATAAAAAACGGGCAGCGTAAATACACTGAAAAGAGGTTCACACAGATGTGAAATGACCAGTATACTGTTTACATTTTTTAATCGAGTTCAATAAGATGGCTTTTCTAAACTACAGTAGTTGTGATCCTTAAGAATTCAAACTTATACAGCTCTGAACACTATGTGAATGTGGTGAGTACTCTTAGAATTCACAGTAATAGATACTGGAATTGCCCGGGTTCGGTTATGGAACAATTGAATTACAAGTAAACAGAACCTTCATATAAAACGGCCAGCTTAAATAACTGAAAATAGGTTAATACTGCTGTGAAATAACCAGTATACTGTTTACAGTTGTATTTCCAGTTCCATAAGATGGCTTTTCTAAACTACAGTTGCTATAATCCTTAAGATTTCAAACTTATACAGCTCAGAACACTATGTGAATGTGGATAATACTCATAGAATTCAGAGTAATAGATACTGGAACTGCCCGGGATCAGTTATGGAACAGTTGAATTACAAGAAAATAGAACCTTAATATAAAACGGGCAGCATAAATACATTGAAAACAGGATCAAACAGCTGTGAAATGAATATACTGTTTACATTTTTAATTCGAGTTCAATTAGATGGCTTTTCTAAATAAAAGTAGCTATTTTCTCAAATAATTCAAACTTTCACAGCTCAGAACACTATGTGAAGGAGCTTAGAATTCTTAGAATTCAGATTAATAGATACTGGAATTGCCCGGGATCAGTTAGGGAACCGCTGAATTACAAGAAAGTAGAACCTTAATAATATACGGGTAGCTTAGATACACTGAAAAGAGGTTCACAATGCTGCGAAATGACCAATATACTGTTTCCATTTGTAATTGCAGTTCAATAAGATGGCTTTTCTAAACTACTCTAGTTATAATCCTTAAGATTTCAAACTTTCACAGCTCTGAACACTATGTGAATGTGGTTAGTACTCTTAGAATTCACAGTAATAGATACTGGAATTGCCCGAGAGACGTTATGGAACTGTTGAATTACAAGAAAATAGAAACTTAATATAAAACGGGCAGAGTAAATTCACTCAAAAGAGGTTCACACAGCTGTGAAATGACGAGTATACTGTTTATGTTTTTAATTCCAATGAATTAGATGGCTTTTCTAAAGGAACATAGTTATAATCCTTTAAAATGCAAACTTATGGAGTTCAGAACCCTATGTGAATTTTGGTAAAACTCCAGGACTTGTAAATAATTCACACTGGAATTGCCCGGAAAAGGTTATCATACAGTTGAATTACAAGTAAGTAGAAGCTTAATATCAAACAGGCAGCTTAAACACACTGAAAAGAGGTTCACACAGCTGTGAAAAGACGCCTACACTGTTTCCATTCTGAATTCCGGTTCAATAAGACGGCTTTTCTAAACGAATGTACCTATATTCCCTGGGAATCCAACCTTATACAGCTTAGAACACTATGTGAATGTGGTTTGTACTCTTAAAATTCACAGTAGTAGACACTGGAATTACCCGGAAATGGTTATGGAACAGTTGAATTACAAGTAAATTGAACCTTAATATAAAACTGACATCGTAAATACACTGAAAAGAGGTTCACACAGCTGTGAAATGACGACTATACTCTTTACATTTTTTAATTCAGGTTCAATAAGATGGCTTTTCTAAACTACTCTAGTTATAATCCTTAAGAATTCACACTTTTACAGCTCAGAACACTATGTGAATGTGGTTAATCGTCTTAGAATTCACAGTAATCGATACTGGAAATCCCGGGGAACGGTTAAGGAACAGATGAATTACAAGTAAATAGAGCCTTAATATAAAACGGGTAGCTTAAATACACTGAAAGGAGGGTCACACAGCTGTGAAATGACGAGTATACTCTTTATATTTTAAATTCCGATTCAATAAGATGGCTTTTCTAAATGAAGGTAGCTATATTCTGTCAGAATTCAAACTGATAGAGCTGAGAACACTATGTGAATGAGGTTAGAACTTTAGAATTCGCAGTAGTAGATACTGGAATTGCCCGAGATCGGTTATGGAACGGTTGAATTAGAAGAAAATGGAAACTTCATAAAAAACGGGCAGCGTAAATACACTGAAAAGAGGTTCACACAGATGTGAAATGACCAGTATACTGTTTACATTTTTTAATCGAGTTCAATAAGATGGCTTTTCTAAACTACAGTAGTTGTGATCCTTAAGAATTCAAACTTATACAGCTCTGAACACTATGTGAATGTGGTGAGTACTCTTAGAATTCACAGTAATAGATACTGGAATTGCCCGGGTTCGGTTATGGAACAATTGAATTACAAGTAAACAGAACCTTCATATAAAACGGCCAGCTTAAATAACTGAAAATAGGTTAATACTGCTGTGAAATAACCAGTATACTGTTTACAGTTGTATTTCCAGTTCCATAAGATGGCTTTTCTAAACTACAGTTGCTATAATCCTTAAGATTTCAAACTTATACAGCTCAGAACACTATGTGAATGTGGATAATACTCATAGAATTCAGAGTAATAGATACTGGAATTGCCCGGGATCAGTTATGGAACAGTTGAATTACAAGAAAATAGAACCTTAATATAAAACGGGCAGCATAAATACATTGAAAACAGGATCAAACAGCTGTGAAATGAATATACTGTTTACATTTTTAATTCGAGTTCAATTAGATGGCTTTTCTAAATAAAAGTAGCTATTTTCTCAAATAATTCAAACTTTCACAGCTCAGAACACTATGTGAAGGAGCTTAGAATTCTTAGAATTCAGATTAATAGATACTGGAATTGCCCGGGATCAGTTAGGGAACCGCTGAATTACAAGAAAGTAGAACCTTAATAATATACGGGTAGCTTAGATACACTGAAAAGAGGTTCACAATGCTGCGAAATGACCAATATACTGTTTCCATTTGTAATTGCAGTTCAATAAGATGGCTTTTCTAAACTACTCTAGTTATAATCCTTAAGATTTCAAACTTTCACAGCTCTGAACACTATGTGAATGTGGTTAGTACTCTTAGAATTCACAGTAATAGATACTGGAATTGCCCGAGAGACGTTATGGAACTGTTGAATTACAAGAAAATAGAAACTTAATATAAAACGGGCAGAGTAAATTCACTCAAAAGAGGTTCACACAGCTGTGAAATGACGAGTATACTGTTTATGTTTTTAATTCCAATGAATTAGATGGCTTTTCTAAAGGAACATAGTTATAATCCTTTAAAATGCAAACTTATGGAGTTCAGAACCCTATGTGAATTTTGGTAAAACTCCAGGACTTGTAAATAATTCACACTGGAATTGCCCGGAAAAGGTTATCATACAGTTGAATTACAAGTAAATAGAAGCTTAATAATAAAACAGGCAGCTTAAACACACTGAAAAGAGGTTCACACAGCTGTGAAAAGACGCCTACACTGTTTCCATTCTTAATTCCGGTTCAATAAGACGGCTTTTCTAAACGAATGTACCTATATTCCCTGGGAATCCAACCTTATACAGCTTAGAACACTATGTGAATGTGCTTTGTACTCTTAAAATTCACAGTATTAGACACTGGAATTACCCGGAAATGGTTATGGAACAGTTGAATTACAAGTAAATTGAACCTTAATATAAAACTGACATCGTAAATACACTGAAAAGAGGTTCACACAGCTGTGAAATGACGACTATACTCTTTACATTTTTAATTCAGGTTCAATAAGATGGCTTTTCTAAACTACTCTAGTTATAATCCTTAAGAATTCACACTTTTACAGCTCAGAACACTATGTGAATGTGGTTAATCGTCTTAGAATTCACAGTAATCGATACTGGAAATCCCGGGGAACGGTTAAGGAACAGATGAATTACAAGTAAATAGAGCCTTAATATAAAACGGGTAGCTTAAATACACTGAAAGGAGGGTCACACAGCTGTGAAATGACGAGTATACTCTTTATATTTTAAATTCCGATTCAATAAGATGGCTTTTCTAAATGAAGGTAGCTATATTCTGTCAGAATTCAAACTGATAGAGCTGAGAACACTATGTGAATGAGGTTAGAACTTTAGAATTCGCAGTAGTAGATACTGGAATTGCCCGAGATCGGTTATGGAACGGTTGAATTAGAAGAAAATGGAAACTTCATAAAAAACGGGCAGCGTAAATACACTGAAAAGAGGTTCACACAGATGTGAAATGACCAGTATACTGTTTACATTTTTTAATCGAGTTCAATAAGATGGCTTTTCTAAACTACAGTAGTTGTGATCCTTAAGAATTCAAACTTATACAGCTCTGAACACTATGTGAATGTGGTGAGTACTCTTAGAATTCACAGTAATAGATACTGGAATTGCCCGGGTTCGGTTATGGAACAATTGAATTACAAGTAAACAGAACCTTCATATAAAACGGCCAGCTTAAATAACTGAAAATAGGTTAATACTGCTGTGAAATAACCAGTATACTGTTTACAGTTGTATTTCCAGTTCCATAAGATGGCTTTTCTAAACTACAGTTGCTATAATCCTTAAGATTTCAAACTTATACAGCTCAGAACACTATGTGAATGTGGATAATACTCATAGAATTCAGAGTAATAGATACTGGAACTGCCCGGGATCAGTTATGGAACAGTTGAATTACAAGAAAATAGAACCTTAATATAAAACGGGCAGCATAAATACATTGAAAACAGGATCAAACAGCTGTGAAATGAATATACTGTTTACATTTTTAATTCGAGTTCAATTAGATGGCTTTTCTAAATAAAAGTAGCTATTTTCTCAAATAATTCAAACTTTCACAGCTCAGAACACTATGTGAAGGAGCTTAGAATTCTTAGAATTCAGATTAATAGATACTGGAATTGCCCGGGATCAGTTAGGGAACCGCTGAATTACAAGAAAGTAGAACCTTAATAATATACGGGTAGCTTAGATACACTGAAAAGAGGTTCACAATGCTGCGAAATGACCAATATACTGTTTCCATTTGTAATTGCAGTTCAATAAGATGGCTTTTCTAAACTACTCTAGTTATAATCCTTAAGATTTCAAACTTTCACAGCTCTGAACACTATGTGAATGTGGTTAGTACTCTTAGAATTCACAGTAATAGATACTGGAATTGCCCGAGAGACGTTATGGAACTGTTGAATTACAAGAAAATAGAAACTTAATATAAAACGGGCAGAGTAAATTCACTCAAAAGAGGTTCACACAGCTGTGAAATGACGAGTATACTGTTTATGTTTTTAATTCCAATGAATTAGATGGCTTTTCTAAAGGAACATAGTTATAATCCTTTAAAATGCAAACTTATGGAGTTCAGAACCCTATGTGAATTTTGGTAAAACTCCAGGACTTGTAAATAATTCACACTGGAATTGCCCGGAAAAGGTTATCATACAGTTGAATTACAAGTAAGTAGAAGCTTAATATCAAACAGGCAGCTTAAACACACTGAAAAGAGGTTCACACAGCTGTGAAAAGACGCCTACACTGTTTCCATTCTTAATTCCGGTTCAATAAGACGGCTTTTCTAAACGAATGTGCCTATATTCCCTGGGAATCCAACCTTATACAGCTTAGAACACTACGTGAATGTGGTTTGTACTCTTAAAATTCACAGTATTAGACACTGGAATTACCCGGAAATGGTTATGGAACAGTTGAATTACAAGTAAATTGAACCTTAATATAAAACTGACATCGTAAATACACTGAAAAGAGGTTCACACAGCTGTGAAATGACGACTATACTCTTTACATTTTTAATTCAGGTTCAATAAGATGGCTTTTCTAAACTACTCTAGTTATAATCCTTAAGAATTCACACTTTTACAGCTCAGAACACTATGTGAATGTGGTTAATCGTCTTAGAATTCACAGTAATCGATACTGGAAATCCCGGGGAACGGTTAAGGAACAGATGAATTACAAGTAAATAGAGCCTTAATATAAAACGGGTAGCTTAAATACACTGAAAGGAGGGGCACACAGCTGTGAAATGACGAGTATACTCTTTATATTTTAAATTCCGATTCAATAAGATGGCTTTTCTAAATGAAGGTAGCTATATTCTGTCAGAATTCAAACTGATAGAGCTGAGAACACTATGTGAATGAGGTTAGAACTTTAGAATTCGCAGTAGTAGATACTGGAATTGCCCGAGATCGGTTATGGAACGGTTGAATTAGAAGAAAATGGAAACTTCATAAAAAACGGGCAGCGTAAATACACTGAAAAGAGGTTCACACAGATGTGAAATGACCAGTATACTGTTTACATTTTTTAATCGAGTTCAATAAGATGGCTTTTCTAAACTACAGTAGTTGTGATCCTTAAGAATTCAAACTTATACAGCTCTGAACACTATGTGAATGTGGTGAGTACTCTTAGAATTCACAGTAATAGATACTGGAATTGCCCGGGTTCGGTTATGGAACAATTGAATTACAAGTAAACAGAACCTTCATATAAAACGGCCAGCTTAAATAACTGAAAATAGGTTAATACTGCTGTGAAATAACCAGTATACTGTTTACAGTTGTATTTCCAGTTCCATAAGATGGCTTTTCTAAACTACAGTTGCTATAATCCTTAAGATTTCAAACTTATACAGCTCAGAACACTATGTGAATGTGGATAATACTCATAGAATTCAGAGTAATAGATACTGGAACTGCCCGGGATCAGTTATGGAACAGTTGAATTACAAGAAAATAGAACCTTAATATAAAACGGGCAGCATAAATACATTGAAAACAGGATCAAACAGCTGTGAAATGAATATACTGTTTACATTTTTAATTCGAGTTCAATTAGATGGCTTTTCTAAATAAAAGTAGCTATTTTCTCAAATAATTCAAACTTTCACAGCTCAGAACACTATGTGAAGGAGCTTAGAATTCTTAGAATTCAGATTAATAGATACTGGAATTGCCCGGGATCAGTTAGGGAACCGCTGAATTACAAGAAAGTAGAACCTTAATAATATACGGGTAGCTTAGATACACTGAAAAGAGGTTCACAATGCTGCGAAATGACCAATATACTGTTTCCATTTGTAATTGCAGTTCAATAAGATGGCTTTTCTAAACTACTCTAGTTATAATCCTTAAGATTTCAAACTTTCACAGCTCTGAACACTATGTGAATGTGGTTAGTACTCTTAGACTTCACAGTAATAGATACTGGAATTGCCCGAGAGACGTTATGGAACTGTTGAATTACAAGAAAATAGAAACTTAATATAAAACGGGCAGAGTAAATTCACTCAAAAGAGGTTCACACAGCTGTGAAATGACGAGTATACTGTTTATGTTTTTAATTCCAATGAATTAGATGGCTTTTCTAAAGGAACATAGTTATAATCCTTTAAAATGCAAACTTATGGAGTTCAGAACCCTATGTGAATTTTGGTAAAACTCCAGGACTTGTAAATAATTCACACTGGAATTGCCCGGAAAAGGTTATCATACAGTTGAATTACAAGTAAATAGAAGCTTAATAATAAAACAGGCAGCTTAAACACACTGAAAAGAGGTTCACACAGCTGTGAAAAGACGCCTACACTGTTTCCATTCTTAATTCCGGTTCAATAAGACGGCTTTTCTAAACGAATGTACCTATATTCCCTGGGAATCCAACCTTATACAGCTTAGAACACTATGTGAATGTGCTTTGTACTCTTAAAATTCACAGTATTAGACACTGGAATTACCCGGAAATGGTTATGGAACAGTTGAATTACAAGTAAATTGAACCTTAATATAAAACTGACATCGTAAATACACTGAAAAGAGGTTCACACAGCTGTGAAATGACGACTATACTCTTTACATTTTTAATTCAGGTTCAATAAGATGGCTTTTCTAAACTACTCTAGTTATAATCCTTAAGAATTCACACTTTTACAGCTCAGAACACTATGTGAATGTGGTTAATCGTCTTAGAATTCACAGTAATCGATACTGGAAATCCCGGGGAACGGTTAAGGAACAGATGAATTACAAGTAAATAGAGCCTTAATATAAAACGGGTAGCTTAAATACACTGAAAGGAGGGTCACACAGCTGTGAAATGACGAGTATACTCTTTATATTTTAAATTCCGATTCAATAAGATGGCTTTTCTAAATGAAGGTAGCTATATTCTGTCAGAATTCAAACTGATAGAGCTGAGAACACTATGTGAATGAGGTTAGAACTTTAGAATTCGCAGTAGTAGATACTGGAATTGCCCGAGATCGGTTATGGAACGGTTGAATTAGAAGAAAATGGAAACTTCATAAAAAACGGGCAGCGTAAATACACTGAAAAGAGGTTCACACAGATGTGAAATGACCAGTATACTGTTTACATTTTTTAATCGAGTTCAATAAGATGGCTTTTCTAAACTACAGTAGTTGTGATCCTTAAGAATTCAAACTTATACAGCTCTGAACACTATGTGAATGTGGTGAGTACTCTTAGAATTCACAGTAAAAGATACTGGAATTGCCCGGGTTCGGTTATGGAACAATTGAATTACAAGTAAACAGAACCTTCATATAAAACGGCCAGCTTAAATAACTGAAAATAGGTTAATACTGCTGTGAAATAACCAGTATACTGTTTACAGTTGTATTTCCAGTTCCATAAGATGGCTTTTCTAAACTACAGTTGCTATAATCCTTAAGATTTCAAACTTATACAGCTCAGAACACTATGTGAATGTGGATAATACTCATAGAATTCAGAGTAATAGATACTGGAATTGCCCGGGATCAGTTATGGAACAGTTGAATTACAAGAAAATAGAACCTTAATATAAAACGGGCAGCATAAATACATTGAAAACAGGATCAAACAGCTGTGAAATGAATATACTGTTTACATTTTTAATTCGAGTTCAATTAGATGGCTTTTCTAAATAAAAGTAGCTATTTTCTCAAATAATTCAAACTTTCACAGCTCAGAACACTATGTGAAGGAGCTTAGAATTCTTAGAATTCAGATTAATAGATACTGGAATTGCCCGGGATCAGTTAGGGAACCGCTGAATTACAAGAAAGTAGAACCTTAATAATATACGGGTAGCTTAGATACACTGAAAAGAGGTTCACAATGCTGCGAAATGACCAATATACTGTTTCCATTTGTAATTGCAGTTCAATAAGATGGCTTTTCTAAACTACTCTAGTTATAATCCTTAAGATTTCAAACTTTCACAGCTCTGAACACTATGTGAATGTGGTTAGTACTCTTAGAATTCACAGTAATAGATACTGGAATTGCCCGAGAGACGTTATGGAACTGTTGAATTACAAGAAAATAGAAACTTAATATAAAACGGGCAGAGTAAATTCACTCAAAAGAGGTTCACACAGCTGTGAAATGACGAGTATACTGTTTATGTTTTTAATTCCAATGAATTAGATGGCTTTTCTAAAGGAACATAGTTATAATCCTTTAAAATGCAAACTTATGGAGTTCAGAACCCTATGTGAATTTTGGTAAAACTCCAGGACTTGTAAATAATTCACACTGGAATTGCCCGGAAAAGGTTATCATACAGTTGAATTACAAGTAAGTAGAAGCTTAATATCAAACAGGCAGCTTAAACACACTGAAAAGAGGTTCACACAGCTGTGAAAAGACGCCTACACTGTTTCCATTCTTAATTCCGGTTCAATAAGACGGCTTTTCTAAACGAATGTACCTATATTCCCTGGGAATCCAACCTTATACAGCTTAGAACACTATGTGAATGTGGTTTGTACTCTTAAAATTCACAGTATTAGACACTGGAATTACCCGGAAATGGTTATGGAACAGTTGAATTACAAGTAAATTGAACCTTAATATAAAACTGACATCGTAAATACACTGAAAAGAGGTTCACACAGCTGTGAAATGACGACTATACTCTTTACATTTTTTAATTCAGGTTCAATAAGATGGCTTTTCTAAACTACTCTAGTTATAATCCTTAAGAATTCACACTTTTACAGCTCAGAACACTATGTGAATGTGGTTAATCGTCTTAGAATTCACAGTAATCGATACTGGAAATCCCGGGGAACGGTTAAGGAACAGATGAATTACAAGTAAATAGAGCCTTAATATAAAACGGGTAGCTTAAATACACTGAAAGGAGGGTCACACAGCTGTGAAATGACGAGTATACTCTTTATATTTTAAATTCCGATTCAATAAGATGGCTTTTCTAAATGAAGGTAGCTATATTCTGTCAGAATTCAAACTGATAGAGCTGAGAACACTATGTGAATGAGGTTAGAACTTTAGAATTCGCAGTAGTAGATACTGGAATTGCCCGAGATCGGTTATGGAACGGTTGAATTAGAAGAAAATGGAAACTTCATAAAAAACGGGCAGCGTAAATACACTGAAAAGAGGTTCACACAGATGTGAAATGACCAGTATACTGTTTACATTTTTTAATCGAGTTCAATAAGATGGCTTTTCTAAACTACAGTAGTTGTGATCCTTAAGAATTCAAACTTATACAGCTCTGAACACTATGTGAATGTGGTGAGTACTCTTAGAATTCACAGTAATAGATACTGGAATTGCCCGGGTTCGGTTATGGAACAATTGAATTACAAGTAAACAGAACCTTCATATAAAACGGCCAGCTTAAATAACTGAAAATAGGTTAATACTGCTGTGAAATAACCAGTATACTGTTTACAGTTGTATTTCCAGTTCCATAAGATGGCTTTTCTAAACTACAGTTGCTATAATCCTTAAGATTTCAAACTTATACAGCTCAGAACACTATGTGAATGTGGATAATACTCATAGAATTCAGAGTAATAGATACTGGAATTGCCCGGGATCAGTTATGGAACAGTTGAATTACAAGAAAATAGAACCTTAATATAAAACGGGCAGCATAAATACATTGAAAACAGGATCAAACAGCTGTGAAATGAATATACTGTTTACATTTTTAATTCGAGTTCAATTAGATGGCTTTTCTAAATAAAAGTAGCTATTTTCTCAAATAATTCAAACTTTCACAGCTCAGAACACTATGTGAAGGAGCTTAGAATTCTTAGAATTCAGATTAATAGATACTGGAATTGCCCGGGATCAGTTAGGGAACCGCTGAATTACAAGAAAGTAGAACCTTAATAATATACGGGTAGCTTAGATACACTGAAAAGAGGTTCACAATGCTGCGAAATGACCAATATACTGTTTCCATTTGTAATTGCAGTTCAATAAGATGGCTTTTCTAAACTACTCTAGTTATAATCCTTAAGATTTCAAACTTTCACAGCTCTGAACACTATGTGAATGTGGTTAGTACTCTTAGAATTCACAGTAATAGATACTGGAATTGCCCGAGAGACGTTATGGAACTGTTGAATTACAAGAAAATAGAAACTTAATATAAAACGGGCAGAGTAAATTCACTCAAAAGAGGTTCACACAGCTGTGAAATGACGAGTATACTGTTTATGTTTTTAATTCCAATGAATTAGATGGCTTTTCTAAAGGAACATAGTTATAATCCTTTAAAATGCAAACTTATGGAGTTCAGAACCCTATGTGAATTTTGGTAAAACTCCAGGACTTGTAAATAATTCACACTGGAATTGCCCGGAAAAGGTTATCATACAGTTGAATTACAAGTAAGTAGAAGCTTAATATCAAACAGGCAGCTTAAACACACTGAAAAGAGGTTCACACAGCTGTGAAAAGACGCCTACACTGTTTCCATTCTTAATTCCGGTTCAATAAGACGGCTTTTCTAAACGAATGTACCTATATTCCCTGGGAATCCAACCTTATACAGCTTAGAACACTATGTGAATGTGGTTTGTACTCTTAAAATTCACAGTATTAGACACTGGAATTACCCGGAAATGGTTATGGAACAGTTGAATTACAAGTAAATTGAACCTTAATATAAAACTGACATCGTAAATACACTGAAAAGAGGTTCACACAGCTGTGAAATGACGACTATACTCTTTACATTTTTAATTCAGGTTCAATAAGATGGCTTTTCTAAACTACTCTAGTTATAATCCTTAAGAATTCACACTTTTACAGCTCAGAACACTATGTGAATGTGGTTAATCGTCTTAGAATTCACAGTAATCGATACTGGAAATCCCGGGGAACGGTTAGGGAACAGATGAATTACAAGTAAATAGAGCCTTAATATAAAACGGGTAGCTTAAATACACTGAAAGGAGGGGCACACAGCTGTGAAATGACGAGTATACTCTTTATATTTTAAATTCCGATTCAATAAGATGGCTTTTCTAAATGAAGGTAGCTATATTCTGTCAGAATTCAAACTGATAGAGCTGAGAACACTATGTGAATGAGGTTAGAACTTTAGAATTCGCAGTAGTAGATACTGGAATTGCCCGAGATCGGTTATGGAACGGTTGAATTAGAAGAAAATGGAAACTTCATAAAAAACGGGCAGCGTAAATACACTGAAAAGAGGTTCACACAGATGTGAAATGACCAGTATACTGTTTACATTTTTTAATCGAGTTCAATAAGATGGCTTTTCTAAACTACAGTAGTTGTGATCCTTAAGAATTCAAACTTATACAGCTCTGAACACTATGTGAATGTGGTGAGTACTCTTAGAATTCACAGTAATAGATACTGGAATTGCCCGGGTTCGGTTATGGAACAATTGAATTACAAGTAAACAGAACCTTCATATAAAACGGCCAGCTTAAATAACTGAAAATAGGTTAATACTGCTGTGAAATAACCAGTATACTGTTTACAGTTGTATTTCCAGTTCCATAAGATGGCTTTTCTAAACTACAGTTGCTATAATCCTTAAGATTTCAAACTTATACAGCTCAGAACACTATGTGAATGTGGATAATACTCATAGAATTCAGAGTAATAGATACTGGAATTGCCCGGGATCAGTTATGGAACAGTTGAATTACAAGAAAATAGAACCTTAATATAAAACGGGCAGCATAAATACATTGAAAACAGGATCAAACAGCTGTGAAATGAATATACTGTTTACATTTTTAATTCGAGTTCAATTAGATGGCTTTTCTAAATAAAAGTAGCTATTTTCTCAAATAATTCAAACTTTCACAGCTCAGAACACTATGTGAAGGAGCTTAGAATTCTTAGAATTCAGATTAATAGATACTGGAATTGCCCGGGATCAGTTAGGGAACCGCTGAATTACAAGAAAGTAGAACCTTAATAATATACGGGTAGCTTAGATACACTGAAAAGAGGTTCACAATGCTGCGAAATGACCAATATACTGTTTCCATTTGTAATTGCAGTTCAATAAGATGGCTTTTCTAAACTACTCTAGTTATAATCCTTAAGATTTCAAACTTTCACAGCTCTGAACACTATGTGAATGTGGTTAGTACTCTTAGAATTCACAGTAATAGATACTGGAATTGCCCGAGAGACGTTATGGAACTGTTGAATTACAAGAAAATAGAAACTTAATATAAAACGGGCAGAGTAAATTCACTCAAAAGAGGTTCACACAGCTGTGAAATGACGAGTATACTGTTTATGTTTTTAATTCCAATGAATTAGATGGCTTTTCTAAAGGAACATAGTTATAATCCTTTAAAATGCAAACTTATGGAGTTCAGAACCCTATGTGAATTTTGGTAAAACTCCAGGACTTGTAAATAATTCACACTGGAATTGCCCGGAAAAGGTTATCATACAGTTGAATTACAAGTAAGTAGAAGCTTAATATCAAACAGGCAGCTTAAACACACTGAAAAGAGGTTCACACAGCTGTGAAAAGACGCCTACACTGTTTCCATTCTTAATTCCGGTTCAATAAGACGGCTTTTCTAAACGAATGTGCCTATATTCCCTGGGAATCCAACCTTATACAGCTTAGAACACTACGTGAATGTGGTTTGTACTCTTAAAATTCACAGTATTAGACACTGGAATTACCCGGAAATGGTTATGGAACAGTTGAATTACAAGTAAATTGAACCTTAATATAAAACTGACATCGTAAATACACTGAAAAGAGGTTCACACAGCTGTGAAATGACGACTATACTCTTTATATTTTTAATTCAGGTTCAATAAGATGGCTTTTCTAAACTACTCTAGTTATAATCCTTAAGAATTCACACTTTTACAGCTCAGAACACTATGTGAATGTGGTTAATCGTCTTAGAATTCACAGTAATCGATACTGGAAATCCCGGGGAACGGTTAGGGAACAGATGAATTACAAGTAAATAGAGCCTTAATATAAAACGGGTAGCTTAAATACACTGAAAGGAGGGGCACACAGCTGTGAAATGACGAGTATACTCTTTATATTTTAAATTCCGATTCAATAAGATGGCTTTTCTAAATGAAGGTAGCTATATTCTGTCAGAATTCAAACTGATAGAGCTGAGAACACTATGTGAATGAGGTTAGAACTTTAGAATTCGCAGTAGTAGATACTGGAATTGCCCGAGATCGGTTATGGAACGGTTGAATTAGAAGAAAATGGAAACTTCATAAAAAACGGGCAGCGTAAATACACTGAAAAGAGGTTCACACAGATGTGAAATGACCAGTATACTGTTTACATTTTTTAATCGAGTTCAATAAGATGGCTTTTCTAAACTACAGTAGTTGTGATCCTTAAGAATTCAAACTTATACAGCTCTGAACACTATGTGAATGTGGTGAGTACTCTTAGAATTCACAGTAATAGATACTGGAATTGCCCGGGTTCGGTTATGGAACAATTGAATTACAAGTAAACAGAACCTTCATATAAAACGGCCAGCTTAAATAACTGAAAATAGGTTAATACTGCTGTGAAATAACCAGTATACTGTTTACAGTTGTATTTCCAGTTCCATAAGATGGCTTTTCTAAACTACAGTTGCTATAATCCTTAAGATTTCAAACTTATACAGCTCAGAACACTATGTGAATGTGGATAATACTCATAGAATTCAGAGTAATAGATACTGGAATTGCCCGGGATCAGTTATGGAACAGTTGAATTACAAGAAAATAGAACCTTAATATAAAACGGGCAGCATAAATACATTGAAAACAGGATCAAACAGCTGTGAAATGAATATACTGTTTACATTTTTAATTCGAGTTCAATTAGATGGCTTTTCTAAATAAAAGTAGCTATTTTCTCAAATAATTCAAACTTTCACAGCTCAGAACACTATGTGAAGGAGCTTAGAATTCTTAGAATTCAGATTAATAGATACTGGAATTGCCCGGGATCAGTTAGGGAACCGCTGAATTACAAGAAAGTAGAACCTTAATAATATACGGGTAGCTTAGATACACTGAAAAGAGGTTCACAATGCTGCGAAATGACCAATATACTGTTTCCATTTGTAATTGCAGTTCAATAAGATGGCTTTTCTAAACTACTCTAGTTATAATCCTTAAGATTTCAAACTTTCACAGCTCTGAACACTATGTGAATGTGGTTAGTACTCTTAGAATTCACAGTAATAGATACTGGAATTGCCCGAGAGACGTTATGGAACTGTTGAATTACAAGAAAATAGAAACTTAATATAAAACGGGCAGAGTAAATTCACTCAAAAGAGGTTCACACAGCTGTGAAATGACGAGTATACTGTTTATGTTTTTAATTCCAATGAATTAGATGGCTTTTCTAAAGGAACATAGTTATAATCCTTTAAAATGCAAACTTATGGAGTTCAGAACCCTATGTGAATTTTGGTAAAACTCCAGGACTTGTAAATAATTCACACTGGAATTGCCCGGAAAAGGTTATCATACAGTTGAATTACAAGTAAGTAGAAGCTTAATATCAAACAGGCAGCTTAAACACACTGAAAAGAGGTTCACACAGCTGTGAAAAGACGCCTACACTGTTTCCATTCTTAATTCCGGTTCAATAAGACGGCTTTTCTAAACGAATGTGCCTATATTCCCTGGGAATCCAACCTTATACAGCTTAGAACACTACGTGAATGTGGTTTGTACTCTTAAAATTCACAGTATTAGACACTGGAATTACCCGGAAATGGTTATGGAACAGTTGAATTACAAGTAAATTGAACCTTAATATAAAACTGACATCGTAAATACACTGAAAAGAGGTTCACACAGCTGTGAAATGACGACTATACTCTTTATATTTTTAATTCAGGTTCAATAAGATGGCTTTTCTAAACTACTCTAGTTATAATCCTTAAGAATTCACACTTTTACAGCTCAGAACACTATGTGAATGTGGTTAATCGTCTTAGAATTCACAGTAATCGATACTGGAAATCCCGGGGAACGGTTAAGGAACAGATGAATTACAAGTAAATAGAGCCTTAATATAAAACGGGTAGCTTAAATACACTGAAAGGAGGGTCACACAGCTGTGAAATGACGAGTATACTCTTTATATTTTAAATTCCGATTCAATAAGATGGCTTTTCTAAATGAAGGTAGCTATATTCTGTCAGAATTCAAACTGATAGAGCTGAGAACACTATGTGAATGAGGTTAGAACTTTAGAATTCGCAGTAGTAGATACTGGAATTGCCCGAGATCGGTTATGGAACGGTTGAATTAGAAGAAAATGGAAACTTCATAAAAAACGGGCAGCGTAAATACACTGAAAAGAGGTTCACACAGATGTGAAATGACCAGTATACTGTTTACATTTTTTAATCGAGTTCAATAAGATGGCTTTTCTAAACTACAGTAGTTGTGATCCTTAAGAATTCAAACTTATACAGCTCTGAACACTATGTGAATGTGGTGAGTACTCTTAGAATTCACAGTAATAGATACTGGAATTGCCCGGGTTCGGTTATGGAACAATTGAATTACAAGTAAACAGAACCTTCATATAAAACGGCCAGCTTAAATAACTGAAAATAGGTTAATACTGCTGTGAAATAACCAGTATACTGTTTACAGTTGTATTTCCAGTTCCATAAGATGGCTTTTCTAAACTACAGTTGCTATAATCCTTAAGATTTCAAACTTATACAGCTCAGAACACTATGTGAATGTGGATAATACTCATAGAATTCAGAGTAATAGATACTGGAATTGCCCGGGATCAGTTATGGAACAGTTGAATTACAAGAAAATAGAACCTTAATATAAAACGGGCAGCATAAATACATTGAAAACAGGATCAAACAGCTGTGAAATGAATATACTGTTTACATTTTTAATTCGAGTTCAATTAGATGGCTTTTCTAAATAAAAGTAGCTATTTTCTCAAATAATTCAAACTTTCACAGCTCAGAACACTATGTGAAGGAGCTTAGAATTCTTAGAATTCAGATTAATAGATACTGGAATTGCCCGGGATCAGTTAGGGAACCGCTGAATTACAAGAAAGTAGAACCTTAATAATATACGGGTAGCTTAGATACACTGAAAAGAGGTTCACAATGCTGCGAAATGACCAATATACTGTTTCCATTTGTAATTGCAGTTCAATAAGATGGCTTTTCTAAACTACTCTAGTTATAATCCTTAAGATTTCAAACTTTCACAGCTCTGAACACTATGTGAATGTGGTTAGTACTCTTAGAATTCACAGTAATAGATACTGGAATTGCCCGAGAGACGTTATGGAACTGTTGAATTACAAGAAAATAGAAACTTAATATAAAACGGGCAGAGTAAATTCACTCAAAAGAGGTTCACACAGCTGTGAAATGACGAGTATACTGTTTATGTTTTTAATTCCAATGAATTAGATGGCTTTTCTAAAGGAACATAGTTATAATCCTTTAAAATGCAAACTTATGGAGTTCAGAACCCTATGTGAATTTTGGTAAAACTCCAGGACTTGTAAATAATTCACACTGGAATTGCCCGGAAAAGGTTATCATACAGTTGAATTACAAGTAAGTAGAAGCTTAATATCAAACAGGCAGCTTAAACACACTGAAAAGAGGTTCACACAGCTGTGAAAAGACGCCTACACTGTTTCCATTCTTAATTCCGGTTCAATAAGACGGCTTTTCTAAACGAATGTGCCTATATTCCCTGGGAATCCAACCTTATACAGCTTAGAACACTACGTGAATGTGGTTTGTACTCTTAAAATTCACAGTATTAGACACTGGAATTACCCGGAAATGGTTATGGAACAGTTGAATTACAAGTAAATTGAACCTTAATATAAAACTGACATCGTAAATACACTGAAAAGAGGTTCACACAGCTGTGAAATGACGACTATACTCTTTACATTTTTAATTCAGGTTCAATAAGATGGCTTTTCTAAACTACTCTAGTTATAATCCTTAAGAATTCACACTTTTACAGCTCAGAACACTATGTGAATGTGGTTAATCGTCTTAGAATTCACAGTAATCGATACTGGAAATCCCGGGGAACGGTTAAGGAACAGATGAATTACAAGTAAATAGAGCCTTAATATAAAACGGGTAGCTTAAATACACTGAAAGGAGGGTCACACAGCTGTGAAATGACGAGTATACTCTTTATATTTTAAATTCCGATTCAATAAGATGGCTTTTCTAAATGAAGGTAGCTATATTCTGTCAGAATTCAAACTGATAGAGCTGAGAACACTATGTGAATGAGGTTAGAACTTTAGAATTCGCAGTAGTAGATACTGGAATTGCCCGAGATCGGTTATGGAACGGTTGAATTAGAAGAAAATGGAAACTTCATATAAAACGGGCAGCGTAAATACACTGAAAAGAGGTTCACACAGATGTGAAATGACCAGTATACTGTTTACATTTTTTAATCGAGTTCAATAAGATGGCTTTTCTAAACTACAGTAGTTGTGATCCTTAAGAATTCAAACTTATACAGCTCTGAACACTATGTGAATGTGGTGAGTACTCTTAGAATTCACAGTAATAGATACTGGAATTGCCCGGGTTCGGTTATGGAACAATTGAATTACAAGTAAACAGAACCTTCATATAAAACGGCCAGCTTAAATAACTGAAAATAGGTTAATACTGCTGTGAAATAACCAGTATACTGTTTACAGTTGTATTTCCAGTTCCATAAGATGGCTTTTCTAAACTACAGTTGCTATAATCCTTAAGATTTCAAACTTATACAGCTCAGAACACTATGTGAATGTGGATAATACTCATAGAATTCAGAGTAATAGATACTGGAATTGCCCGGGATCAGTTATGGAACAGTTGAATTACAAGAAAATAGAACCTTAATATAAAACGGGCAGCATAAATACATTGAAAACAGGATCAAACAGCTGTGAAATGAATATACTGTTTACATTTTTAATTCGAGTTCAATTAGATGGCTTTTCTAAATAAAAGTAGCTATTTTCTCAAATAATTCAAACTTTCACAGCTCAGAACACTATGTGAAGGAGCTTAGAATTCTTAGAATTCAGATTAATAGATACTGGAATTGCCCGGGATCAGTTAGGGAACCGCTGAATTACAAGAAAGTAGAACCTTAATAATATACGGGTAGCTTAGATACACTGAAAAGAGGTTCACAATGCTGCGAAATGACCAATATACTGTTTCCATTTGTAATTGCAGTTCAATAAGATGGCTTTTCTAAACTACTCTAGTTATAATCCTTAAGATTTCAAACTTTCACAGCTCTGAACACTATGTGAATGTGGTTAGTACTCTTAGAATTCACAGTAATAGATACTGGAATTGCCCGAGAGACGTTATGGAACTGTTGAATTACAAGAAAATAGAAACTTAATATAAAACGGGCAGAGTAAATTCACTCAAAAGAGGTTCACACAGCTGTGAAATGACGAGTATACTGTTTATGTTTTTAATTCCAATGAATTAGATGGCTTTTCTAAAGGAACATAGTTATAATCCTTTAAAATGCAAACTTATGGAGTTCAGAACCCTATGTGAATTTTGGTAAAACTCCAGGACTTGTAAATAATTCACACTGGAATTGCCCGGAAAAGGTTATCATACAGTTGAATTACAAGTAAGTAGAAGCTTAATATCAAACAGGCAGCTTAAACACACTGAAAAGAGGTTCACACAGCTGTGAAAAGACGCCTACACTGTTTCCATTCTTAATTCCGGTTCAATAAGACGGCTTTTCTAAACGAATGTGCCTATATTCCCTGGGAATCCAACCTTATACAGCTTAGAACACTATGTGAATGTGCTTTGTACTCTTAAAATTCACAGTATTAGACACTGGAATTACCCGGAAATGGTTATGGAACAGTTGAATTACAAGTAAATTGAACCTTAATATAAAACTGACATCGTAAATACACTGAAAAGAGGTTCACACAGCTGTGAAATGACGACTATACTCTTTACATTTTTAATTCAGGTTCAATAAGATGGCTTTTCTAAACTACTCTAGTTATAATCCTTAAGAATTCACACTTTTACAGCTCAGAACACTATGTGAATGTGGTTAATCGTCTTAGAATTCACAGTAATCGATACTGGAAATCCCGGGGAACGGTTAAGGAACAGATGAATTACAAGTAAATAGAGCCTTAATATAAAACGGGTAGCTTAAATACACTGAAAGGAGGGGCACACAGCTGTGAAATGACGAGTATACTCTTTATATTTTAAATTCCGATTCAATAAGATGGCTTTTCTAAATGAAGGTAGCTATATTCTGTCAGAATTCAAACTGATAGAGCTGAGAACACTATGTGAATGAGGTTAGAACTTTAGAATTCGCAGTAGTAGATACTGGAATTGCCCGAGATCGGTTATGGAACGGTTGAATTAGAAGAAAATGGAAACTTCATAAAAAACGGGCAGCGTAAATACACTGAAAAGAGGTTCACACAGATGTGAAATGACCAGTATACTGTTTACATTTTTTAATCGAGTTCAATAAGATGGCTTCTCTAAACTACAGTAGTTGTGATCCTTAAGAATTCAAACTTATACAGCTCTGAACACTATGTGAATGTGGTGAGTACTCTTAGAATTCACAGTAATAGATACTGGAATTGCCCGGGTTCGGTTATGGAACAATTGAATTACAAGTAAACAGAACCTTCATATAAAACGGCCAGCTTAAATAACTGAAAATAGGTTAATACTGCTGTGAAATAACCAGTATACTGTTTACAGTTGTATTTCCAGTTCCATAAGATGGCTTTTCTAAACTACAGTTGCTATAATCCTTAAGATTTCAAACTTATACAGCTCAGAACACTATGTGAATGTGGATAATACTCATAGAATTCAGAGTAATAGATACTGGAATTGCCCGGGATCAGTTATGGAACAGTTGAATTACAAGAAAATAGAACCTTAATATAAAACGGGCAGCATAAATACATTGAAAACAGGATCAAACAGCTGTGAAATGAATATACTGTTTACATTTTTAATTCGAGTTCAATTAGATGGCTTTTCTAAATAAAAGTAGCTATTTTCTCAAATAATTCAAACTTTCACAGCTCAGAACACTATGTGAAGGAGCTTAGAATTCTTAGAATTCAGATTAATAGATACTGGAATTGCCCGGGATCAGTTAGGGAACCGCTGAATTACAAGAAAGTAGAACCTTAATAATATACGGGTAGCTTAGATACACTGAAAAGAGGTTCACAATGCTGCGAAATGACCAATATACTGTTTCCATTTGTAATTGCAGTTCAATAAGATGGCTTTTCTAAACTACTCTAGTTATAATCCTTAAGATTTCAAACTTTCACAGCTCTGAACACTATGTGAATGTGGTTAGTACTCTTAGAATTCACAGTAATAGATACTGGAATTGCCCGAGAGACGTTATGGAACTGTTGAATTACAAGAAAATAGAAACTTAATATAAAACGGGCAGAGTAAATTCACTCAAAAGAGGTTCACACAGCTGTGAAATGACGAGTATACTGTTTATGTTTTTAATTCCAATGAATTAGATGGCTTTTCTAAAGGAACATAGTTATAATCCTTTAAAATGCAAACTTATGGAGTTCAGAACCCTATGTGAATTTTGGTAAAACTCCAGGACTTGTAAATAATTCACACTGGAATTGCCCGGAAAAGGTTATCATACAGTTGAATTACAAGTAAGTAGAAGCTTAATATCAAACAGGCAGCTTAAACACACTGAAAAGAGGTTCACACAGCTGTGAAAAGACGCCTACACTGTTTCCATTCTTAATTCCGGTTCAATAAGACGGCTTTTCTAAACGAATGTACCTATATTCCCTGGGAATCCAACCTTATACAGCTTAGAACACTATGTGAATGTGGTTTGTACTCTTAAAATTCACAGTATTAGACACTGGAATTACCCGGAAATGGTTATGGAACAGTTGAATTACAAGTAAATTGAACCTTAATATAAAACTGACATCGTAAATACACTGAAAAGAGGTTCACACAGCTGTGAAATGACGACTATACTCTTTACATTTTTAATTCAGGTTCAATAAGATGGCTTTTCTAAACTACTCTAGTTATAATCCTTAAGAATTCACACTTTTACAGCTCAGAACACTATGTGAATGTGGTTAATCGTCTTAGAATTCACAGTAATCGATACTGGAAATCCCGGGGAACGGTTAAGGAACAGATGAATTACAAGTAAATAGAGCCTTAATATAAAACGGGTAGCTTAAATACACTGAAAGGAGGGTCACACAGCTGTGAAATGACGAGTATACTCTTTATATTTTAAATTCCGATTCAATAAGATGGCTTTTCTAAATGAAGGTAGCTATATTGTGTCAGAATTCAAACTGATAGAGCTGAGAACACTATGTGAATGAGGTTAGAACTTTAGAATTCGCAGTAGTAGATACTGGAATTGCCCGAGATCGGTTATGGAACGGTTGAATTAGAAGAAAATGGAAACTTCATAAAAAACGGGCAGCGTAAATACACTGAAAAGAGGTTCACACAGATGTGAAATGACCAGTATACTGTTTACATTTTTTAATCGAGTTCAATAAGATGGCTTTTCTAAACTACAGTAGTTGTGATCCTTAAGAATTCAAACTTATACAGCTCTGAACACTATGTGAATGTGGTGAGTACTCTTAGAATTCACAGTAATAGATACTGGAATTGCCCGGGTTCGGTTATGGAACAATTGAATTACAAGTAAACAGAACCTTCATATAAAACGGCCAGCTTAAATAACTGAAAATAGGTTAATACTGCTGTGAAATAACCAGTATACTGTTTACAGTTGTATTTCCAGTTCCATAAGATGGCTTTTCTAAACTACAGTTGCTATAATCCTTAAGATTTCAAACTTATACAGCTCAGAACACTATGTGAATGTGGATAATACTCATAGAATTCAGAGTAATAGATACTGGAATTGCCCGGGATCAGTTATGGAACAGTTGAATTACAAGAAAATAGAACCTTAATATAAAACGGGCAGCATAAATACATTGAAAACAGGATCAAACAGCTGTGAAATGAATATACTGTTTACATTTTTAATTCGAGTTCAATTAGATGGCTTTTCTAAATAAAAGTAGCTATTTTCTCAAATAATTCAAACTTTCACAGCTCAGAACACTATGTGAAGGAGCTTAGAATTCTTAGAATTCAGATTAATAGATACTGGAATTGCCCGGGATCAGTTAGGGAACCGCTGAATTACAAGAAAGTAGAACCTTAATAATATACGGGTAGCTTAGATACACTGAAAAGAGGTTCACAATGCTGCGAAATGACCAATATACTGTTTCCATTTGTAATTGCAGTTCAATAAGATGGCTTTTCTAAACTACTCTAGTTATAATCCTTAAGATTTCAAACTTTCACAGCTCTGAACACTATGTGAATGTGGTTAGTACTCTTAGAATTCACAGTAATAGATACTGGAATTGCCCGAGAGACGTTATGGAACTGTTGAATTACAAGAAAATAGAAACTTAATATAAAACGGGCAGAGTAAATTCACTCAAAAGAGGTTCACACAGCTGTGAAATGACGAGTATACTGTTTATGTTTTTAATTCCAATGAATTAGATGGCTTTTCTAAAGGAACATAGTTATAATCCTTTAAAATGCAAACTTATGGAGTTCAGAACCCTATGTGAATTTTGGTAAAACTCCAGGACTTGTAAATAATTCACACTGGAATTGCCCGGAAAAGGTTATCATACAGTTGAATTACAAGTAAGTAGAAGCTTAATATCAAACAGACAGCTTAAACACACTGAAAAGAGGTTCACACAGCTGTGAAAAGACGCCTACACTGTTTCCATTCTTAATTCCGGTTCAATAAGACGGCTTTTCTAAACGAATGTGCCTATATTCCCTGGGAATCCAACCTTATACAGCTTAGAACACTATGTGAATGTGCTTTGTACTCTTAAAATTCACAGTATTAGACACTGGAATTACCCGGAAATGGTTATGGAACAGTTGAATTACAAGTAAATTGAACCTTAATATAAAACTGACATCGTAAATACACTGAAAAGAGGTTCACACAGCTGTGAAATGACGACTATACTCTTTACATTTTTAATTCAGGTTCAATAAGATGGCTTTTCTAAACTACTCTAGTTATAATCCTTAAGAATTCACACTTTTACAGCTCAGAACACTATGTGAATGTGGTTAATCGTCTTAGAATTCACAGTAATCGATACTGGAAATCCCGGGGAACGGTTAAGGAACAGATGAATTACAAGTAAATAGAGCCTTAATATAAAACGGGTAGCTTAAATACACTGAAAGGAGGGTCACACAGCTGTGAAATGACGAGTATACTCTTTATATTTTAAATTCCGATTCAATAAGATGGCTTTTCTAAATGAAGGTAGCTATATTCTGTCAGAATTCAAACTGATAGAGCTGAGAACACTATGTGAATGGGGTTAGAACTTTAGAATTCGCAGTAGTAGATACTGGAATTGCCCGAGATCGGTTATGGAACGGTTGAATTAGAAGAAAATGGAAACTTCATAAAAAACGGGCAGCGTAAATACACTGAAAAGAGGTTCACACAGATGTGAAATGACCAGTATACTGTTTACATTTTTTAATCGAGTTCAATAAGATGGCTTCTCTAAACTACAGTAGTTGTGATCCTTAAGAATTCAAACTTATACAGCTCTGAACACTATGTGAATGTGGTGAGTACTCTTAGAATTCACAGTAATAGATACTGGAATTGCCCGGGTTCGGTTATGGAACAATTGAATTACAAGTAAACAGAACCTTCATATAAAACGGCCAGCTTAAATAACTGAAAATAGGTTAATACTGCTGTGAAATAACCAGTATACTGTGTACAGTTGTATTTCCAGTTCCATAAGATGGCTTTTCTAAACTACAGTTGCTATAATCCTTAAGATTTCAAACTTATACAGCTCAGAACACTATGTGAATGTGGATAATACTCATAGAATTCAGAGTAATAGATACTGGAATTGCCCGGGATCAGTTATGGAACAGTTGAATTACAAGAAAATAGAACCTTAATATAAAACGGGCAGCATAAATACATTGAAAACAGGATCAAACAGCTGTGAAATGAATATACTGTTTACATTTTTAATTTGAGTTCAATTAGATGGCTTTTCTAAATAAAAGTAGCTATTTTCTCAAATAATTCAAACTTTCACAGCTCAGAACACTATGTGAAGGAGCTTAGAATTCTTAGAATTCAGATTAATAGATACTGGAATTGCCCGGGATCAGTTAGGGAACCGCTGAATTACAAGAAAGTAGAACCTTAATAATATACGGGTAGCTTAGATACACTGAAAAGAGGTTCACAATGCTGCGAAATGACCAATATACTGTTTCCATTTGTAATTGCAGTTCAATAAGATGGCTTTTCTAAACTACTCTAGTTATAATCCTTAAGATTTCAAACTTTCACAGCTCTGAACACTATGTGAATGTGGTTAGTACTCTTAGAATTCACAGTAATAGATACTGGAATTGCCCGAGAGACGTTATGGAACTGTTGAATTACAAGAAAATAGAAACTTAATATAAAACGGGCAGAGTAAATTCACTCAAAAGAGGTTCACACAGCTGTGAAATGACGAGTATACTGTTTATGTTTTTAATTCCAATGAATTAGATGGCTTTTCTAAAGGAACATAGTTATAATCCTTTAAAATGCAAACTTATGGAGTTCAGAACCCTATGTGAATTTTGGTAAAACTCCAGGACTTGTAAATAATTCACACTGGAATTGCCCGGAAAAGGTTATCATACAGTTGAATTACAAGTAAGTAGAAGCTTAATAATAAAACAGGCAGCTTAAACACACTGAAAAGAGGTTCACACAGCTGTGAAAAGATGCCTACACTGTTTCCATTCTTAATTCCGGTTCAATAAGACGGCTTTTCTAAACGAATGTACCTATATTCCCTGGGAATCCAACCTTATACAGCTTAGAACACTATGTGAATGTGCTTTGTACTCTTAAAATTCACAGTATTAGACACTGGAATTACCCGGAAATGGTTATGGAACAGTTGAATTACAAGTAAATTGAACCTTAATATAAAACTGACATCGTAAATACACTGAAAAGAGGTTCACACAGCTGTGAAATGACGACTATACTCTTTACATTTTTAATTCAGGTTCAATAAGATGGCTTTTCTAAACTACTCTAGTTATAATCCTTAAGAATTCACACTTTTACAGCTCAGAACACTATGTGAATGTGGTTAATCGTCTTAGAATTCACAGTAATCGATACTGGAAATCCCGGGGAACGGTTAAGGAACAGATGAATTACAAGTAAATAGAGCCTTAATATAAAACGGGTAGCTTAAATACACTGAAAGGAGGGTCACACAGCTGTGAAATGACGAGTATACTCTTTATATTTTAAATTCCGATTCAATAAGATGGCTTTTCTAAATGAAGGTAGCTATATTCTGTCAGAATTCAAACTGATAGAGCTGAGAACACTATGTGAATGAGGTTAGAACTTTAGAATTCGCAGTAGTAGATACTGGAATTGCCCGAGATCGGTTATGGAACGGTTGAATTAGAAGAAAATGGAAACTTCATAAAAAACGGGCAGCGTAAATACACTGAAAAGAGGTTCACACAGATGTGAAATGACCAGTATACTGTTTACATTTTTTAATCGAGTTCAATAAGATGGCTTTTCTAAACTACAGTAGTTGTGATCCTTAAGAATTCAAACTTATACAGCTCTGAACACTATGTGAATGTGGTGAGTACTCTTAGAATTCACAGTAATAGATACTGGAATTGCCCGGGTTCGGTTATGGAACAATTGAATTACAAGTAAACAGAACCTTCATATAAAACGGCCAGCTTAAATAACTGAAAATAGGTTAATACTGCTGTGAAATAACCAGTATACTGTGTACAGTTGTATTTCCAGTTCCATAAGATGGCTTTTCTAAACTACAGTTGCTATAATCCTTAAGATTTCAAACTTATACAGCTCAGAACACTATGTGAATGTGGATAATACTCATAGAATTCAGAGTAATAGATACTGGAATTGCCCGGGATCAGTTATGGAACAGTTGAATTACAAGAAAATAGAACCTTAATATAAAACGGGCAGCATAAATACATTGAAAACAGGATCAAACAGCTGTGAAATGAATATACTGTTTACATTTTTAATTTGAGTTCAATTAGATGGCTTTTCTAAATAAAAGTAGCTATTTTCTCAAATAATTCAAACTTTCACAGCTCAGAACACTATGTGAAGGAGCTTAGAATTCTTAGAATTCAGATTAATAGATACTGGAATTGCCCGGGATCAGTTAGGGAACCGCTGAATTACAAGAAAGTAGAACCTTAATAATATACGGGTAGCTTAGATACACTGAAAAGAGGTTCACAATGCTGCGAAATGACCAATATACTGTTTCCATTTGTAATTGCAGTTCAATAAGATGGCTTTTCTAAACTACTCTAGTTATAATCCTTAAGATTTCAAACTTTCACAGCTCTGAACACTATGTGAATGTGGTTAGTACTCTTAGAATTCACAGTAATAGATACTGGAATTGCCCGAGAGACGTTATGGAACTGTTGAATTACAAGAAAATAGAAACTTAATATAAAACGGGCAGAGTAAATTCACTCAAAAGAGGTTCACACAGCTGTGAAATGACGAGTATACTGTTTATGTTTTTAATTCCAATGAATTAGATGGCTTTTCTAAAGGAACATAGTTATAATCCTTTAAAATGCAAACTTATGGAGTTCAGAACCCTATGTGAATTTTGGTAAAACTCCAGGACTTGTAAATAATTCACACTGGAATTGCCCGGAAAAGGTTATCATACAGTTGAATTACAAGTAAGTAGAAGCTTAATAATAAAACAGGCAGCTTAAACACACTGAAAAGAGGTTCACACAGCTGTGAAAAGACGCCTACACTGTTTCCATTCTTAATTCCGGTTCAATAAGACGGCTTTTCTAAACGAATGTACCTATATTCCCTGGGAATCCAACCTTATACAGCTTAGAACACTATGTGAATGTGCTTTGTACTCTTAAAATTCACAGTATTAGACACTGGAATTACCCGGAAATGGTTATGGAACAGTTGAATTACAAGTAAATTGAACCTTAATATAAAACTGACATCGTAAATACACTGAAAAGAGGTTCACACAGCTGTGAAATGACGACTATACTCTTTACATTTTTAATTCAGGTTCAATAAGATGGCTTTTCTAAACTACTCTAGTTATAATCCTTAAGAATTCACACTTTTACAGCTCAGAACACTATGTGAATGTGGTTAATCGTCTTAGAATTCACAGTAATCGATACTGGAAATCCCGGGGAACGGTTAAGGAACAGATGAATTACAAGTAAATAGAGCCTTAATATAAAACGGGTAGCTTAAATACACTGAAAGGAGGGTCACACAGCTGTGAAATGACGAGTATACTCTTTATATTTTAAATTCCGATTCAATAAGATGGCTTTTCTAAATGAAGGTAGCTATATTCTGTCAGAATTCAAACTGATAGAGCTGAGAACACTATGTGAATGAGGTTAGAACTTTAGAATTCGCAGTAGTAGATACTGGAATTGCCCGAGATCGGTTATGGAACGGTTGAATTAGAAGAAAATGGAAACTTCATAAAAAACGGGCAGCGTAAATACACTGAAAAGAGGTTCACACAGATGTGAAATGACCAGTATACTGTTTACATTTTTTAATCGAGTTCAATAAGATGGCTTTTCTAAACTACAGTAGTTGTGATCCTTAAGAATTCAAACTTATACAGCTCTGAACACTATGTGAATGTGGTGAGTACTCTTAGAATTCACAGTAATAGATACTGGAATTGCCCGGGTTCGGTTATGGAACAATTGAATTACAAGTAAACAGAACCTTCATATAAAACGGCCAGCTTAAATAACTGAAAATAGGTTAATACTGCTGTGAAATAACCAGTATACTGTGTACAGTTGTATTTCCAGTTCCATAAGATGGCTTTTCTAAACTACAGTTGCTATAATCCTTAAGATTTCAAACTTATACAGCTCAGAACACTATGTGAATGTGGATAATACTCATAGAATTCAGAGTAATAGATACTGGAATTGCCCGGGATCAGTTATGGAACAGTTGAATTACAAGAAAATAGAACCTTAATATAAAACGGGCAGCATAAATACATTGAAAACAGGATCAAACAGCTGTGAAATGAATATACTGTTTACATTTTTAATTTGAGTTCAATTAGATGGCTTTTCTAAATAAAAGTAGCTATTTTCTCAAATAATTCAAACTTTCACAGCTCAGAACACTATGTGAAGGAGCTTAGAATTCTTAGAATTCAGATTAATAGATACTGGAATTGCCCGGGATCAGTTAGGGAACCGCTGAATTACAAGAAAGTAGAACCTTAATAATATACGGGTAGCTTAGATACACTGAAAAGAGGTTCACAATGCTGCGAAATGACCAATATACTGTTTCCATTTGTAATTGCAGTTCAATAAGATGGCTTTTCTAAACTACTCTAGTTATAATCCTTAAGATTTCAAACTTTCACAGCTCTGAACACTATGTGAATGTGGTTAGTACTCTTAGAATTCACAGTAATAGATACTGGAATTGCCCGAGAGACGTTATGGAACTGTTGAATTACAAGAAAATAGAAACTTAATATAAAACGGGCAGAGTAAATTCACTCAAAAGAGGTTCACACAGCTGTGAAATGACGAGTATACTGTTTATGTTTTTAATTCCAATGAATTAGATGGCTTTTCTAAAGGAACATAGTTATAATCCTTTAAAATGCAAACTTATGGAGTTCAGAACCCTATGTGAATTTTGGTAAAACTCCAGGACTTGTAAATAATTCACACTGGAATTGCCCGGAAAAGGTTATCATACAGTTGAATTACAAGTAAGTAGAAGCTTAATAATAAAACAGGCAGCTTAAACACACTGAAAAGAGGTTCACACAGCTGTGAAAAGACGCCTACACTGTTTCCATTCTTAATTCCGGTTCAATAAGACGGCTTTTCTAAACGAATGTACCTATATTCCCTGGGAATCCAACCTTATACAGCTTAGAACACTATGTGAATGTGCTTTGTACTCTTAAAATTCACAGTATTAGACACTGGAATTACCCGGAAATGGTTATGGAACAGTTGAATTACAAGTAAATTGAACCTTAATATAAAACTGACATCGTAAATACACTGAAAAGAGGTTCACACAGCTGTGAAATGACGACTATACTCTTTACATTTTTAATTCAGGTTCAATAAGATGGCTTTTCTAAACTACTCTAGTTATAATCCTTAAGAATTCACACTTTTACAGCTCAGAACACTATGTGAATGTGGTTAATCATCTTAGAATTCACAGTAATCGATACTGGAAATCCCGGGGAACGGTTAAGGAACAGATGAATTACAAGTAAATAGAGCCTTAATATAAAACGGGTAGCTTAAATACACTGAAAGGAGGGGCACACAGCTGTGAAATGACGAGTATACTCTTTATATTTTAAATTCCGATTCAATAAGATGGCTTTTCTAAATGAAGGTAGCTATATTCTGTCAGAATTCAAACTGATAGAGCTGAGAACACTATGTGAATGAGGTTAGAACTTTAGAATTCGCAGTAGTAGATACTGGAATTGCCCGAGATCGGTTATGGAACGGTTGAATTAGAAGAAAATGGAAACTTCATAAAAAACGGGCAGCGTAAATACACTGAAAAGAGGTTCACACAGATGTGAAATGACCAGTATACTGTTTACATTTTTTAATCGAGTTCAATAAGATGGCTTCTCTAAACTACAGTAGTTGTGATCCTTAAGAATTCAAACTTATACAGCTCTGAACACTATGTGAATGTGGTGAGTACTCTTAGAATTCACAGTAATAGATACTGGAATTGCCCGGGTTCGGTTATGGAACAATTGAATTACAAGTAAACAGAACCTTCATATAAAACGGCCAGCTTAAATAACTGAAAATAGGTTAATACTGCTGTGAAATAACCAGTATACTGTTTACAGTTGTATTTCCAGTTCCATAAGATGGCTTTTCTAAACTACAGTTGCTATAATCCTTAAGATTTCAAACTTATACAGCTCAGAACACTATGTGAATGTGGATAATACTCATAGAATTCAGAGTAATAGATACTGGAATTGCCCGGGATCAGTTATGGAACAGTTGAATTACAAGAAAATAGAACCTTAATATAAAACGGGCAGCATAAATACATTGAAAACAGGATCAAACAGCTGTGAAATGAATATACTGTTTACATTTTTAATTTGAGTTCAATTAGATGGCTTTTCTAAATAAAAGTAGCTATTTTCTCAAATAATTCAAACTTTCACAGCTCAGAACACTATGTGAAGGAGCTTAGAATTCTTAGAATTCAGATTAATAGATACTGGAATTGCCCGGGATCAGTTAGGGAACCGCTGAATTACAAGAAAGTAGAACCTTAATAATATACGGGTAGCTTAGATACACTGAAAAGAGGTTCACAATGCTGCGAAATGACCAATATACTGTTTCCATTTGTAATTGCAGTTCAATAAGATGGCTTTTCTAAACTACTCTAGTTATAATCCTTAAGATTTCAAACTTTCACAGCTCTGAACACTATGTGAATGTGGTTAGTACTCTTAGAATTCACAGTAATAGATACTGGAATTGCCCGAGAGACGTTATGGAACTGTTGAATTACAAGAAAATAGAAACTTAATATAAAACGGGCAGAGTAAATTCACTCAAAAGAGGTTCACACAGCTGTGAAATGACGAGTATACTGTTTATGTTTTTAATTCCAATGAATTAGATGGCTTTTCTAAAGGAACATAGTTATAATCCTTTAAAATGCAAACTTATGGAGTTCAGAACCCTATGTGAATTTTGGTAAAACTCCAGGACTTGTAAATAATTCACACTGGAATTGCCCGGAAAAGGTTATCATACAGTTGAATTACAAGTAAGTAGAAGCTTAATAATAAAACAGGCAGCTTAAACACACTGAAAAGAGGTTCACACAGCTGTGAAAAGACGCCTACACTGTTTCCATTCTTAATTCCGGTTCAATAAGACGGCTTTTCTAAACGAATGTACCTATATTCCCTGGGAATCCAACCTTATACAGCTTAGAACACTATGTGAATGTGCTTTGTACTCTTAAAATTCACAGTATTAGACACTGGAATTACCCGGAAATGGTTATGGAACAGTTGAATTACAAGTAAATTGAACCTTAATATAAAACTGACATCGTAAATACACTGAAAAGAGGTTCACACAGCTGTGAAATGACGACTATACTCTTTACATTTTTAATTCAGGTTCAATAAGATGGCTTTTCTAAACTACTCTAGTTATAATCCTTAAGAATTCACACTTTTACAGCTCAGAACACTATGTGAATGTGGTTAATCGTCTTAGAATTCACAGTAATCGATACTGGAAATCCCGGGGAACGGTTAAGGAACAGATGAATTACAAGTAAATAGAGCCTTAATATAAAACGGGTAGCTTAAATACACTGAAAGGAGGGTCACACAGCTGTGAAATGACGAGTATACTCTTTATATTTTAAATTCCGATTCAATAAGATGGCTTTTCTAAATGAAGGTAGCTATATTCTGTCAGAATTCAAACTGATAGAGCTGAGAACACTATGTGAATGAGGTTAGAACTTTAGAATTCGCAGTAGTAGATACTGGAATTGCCCGAGATCGGTTATGGAACGGTTGAATTAGAAGAAAATGGAAACTTCATAAAAAACGGGCAGCGTAAATACACTGAAAAGAGGTTCACACAGATGTGAAATGACCAGTATACTGTTTACATTTTTTAATCGAGTTCAATAAGATGGCTTTTCTAAACTACAGTAGTTGTGATCCTTAAGAATTCAAACTTATACAGCTCTGAACACTATGTGAATGTGGTGAGTACTCTTAGAATTCACAGTAATAGATACTGGAATTGCCCGGGTTCGGTTATGGAACAATTGAATTACAAGTAAACAGAACCTTCATATAAAACGGCCAGCTTAAATAACTGAAAATAGGTTAATACTGCTGTGAAATAACCAGTATACTGTGTACAGTTGTATTTCCAGTTCCATAAGATGGCTTTTCTAAACTACAGTTGCTATAATCCTTAAGATTTCAAACTTATACAGCTCAGAACACTATGTGAATGTGGATAATACTCATAGAATTCAGAGTAATAGATACTGGAATTGCCCGGGATCAGTTATGGAACAGTTGAATTACAAGAAAATAGAACCTTAATATAAAACGGGCAGCATAAATACATTGAAAACAGGATCAAACAGCTGTGAAATGAATATACTGTTTACATTTTTAATTTGAGTTCAATTAGATGGCTTTTCTAAATAAAAGTAGCTATTTTCTCAAATAATTCAAACTTTCACAGCTCAGAACACTATGTGAAGGAGCTTAGAATTCTTAGAATTCAGATTAATAGATACTGGAATTGCCCGGGATCAGTTAGGGAACCGCTGAATTACAAGAAAGTAGAACCTTAATAATATACGGGTAGCTTAGATACACTGAAAAGAGGTTCACAATGCTGCGAAATGACCAATATACTGTTTCCATTTGTAATTGCAGTTCAATAAGATGGCTTTTCTAAACTACTCTAGTTATAATCCTTAAGATTTCAAACTTTCACAGCTCTGAACACTATGTGAATGTGGTTAGTACTCTTAGAATTCACAGTAATAGATACTGGAATTGCCCGAGAGACGTTATGGAACTGTTGAATTACAAGAAAATAGAAACTTAATATAAAACGGGCAGAGTAAATTCACTCAAAAGAGGTTCACACAGCTGTGAAATGACGAGTATACTGTTTATGTTTTTAATTCCAATGAATTAGATGGCTTTTCTAAAGGAACATAGTTATAATCCTTTAAAATGCAAACTTATGGAGTTCAGAACCCTATGTGAATTTTGGTAAAACTCCAGGACTTGTAAATAATTCACACTGGAATTGCCCGGAAAAGGTTATCATACAGTTGAATTACAAGTAAGTAGAAGCTTAATAATAAAACAGGCAGCTTAAACACACTGAAAAGAGGTTCACACAGCTGTGAAAAGACGCCTACACTGTTTCCATTCTTAATTCCGGTTCAATAAGACGGCTTTTCTAAACGAATGTACCTATATTCCCTGGGAATCCAACCTTATACAGCTTAGAACACTATGTGAATGTGCTTTGTACTCTTAAAATTCACAGTATTAGACACTGGAATTACCCGGAAATGGTTATGGAACAGTTGAATTACAAGTAAATTGAACCTTAATATAAAACTGACATCGTAAATACACTGAAAAGAGGTTCACACAGCTGTGAAATGACGACTATACTCTTTACATTTTTAATTCAGGTTCAATAAGATGGCTTTTCTAAACTACTCTAGTTATAATCCTTAAGAATTCACACTTTTACAGCTCAGAACACTATGTGAATGTGGTTAATCGTCTTAGAATTCACAGTAATCGATACTGGAAATCCCGGGGAACGGTTAAGGAACAGATGAATTACAAGTAAATAGAGCCTTAATATAAAACGGGTAGCTTAAATACACTGAAAGGAGGGTCACACAGCTGTGAAATGACGAGTATACTCTTTATATTTTAAATTCCGATTCAATAAGATGGCTTTTCTAAATGAAGGTAGCTATATTCTGTCAGAATTCAAACTGATAGAGCTGAGAACACTATGTGAATGAGGTTAGAACTTTAGAATTCGCAGTAGTAGATACTGGAATTGCCCGAGATCGGTTATGGAACGGTTGAATTAGAAGAAAATGGAAACTTCATAAAAAACGGGCAGCGTAAATACACTGAAAAGAGGTTCACACAGATGTGAAATGACCAGTATACTGTTTACATTTTTTAATCGAGTTCAATAAGATGGCTTTTCTAAACTACAGTAGTTGTGATCCTTAAGAATTCAAACTTATACAGCTCTGAACACTATGTGAATGTGGTGAGTACTCTTAGAATTCACAGTAATAGATACTGGAATTGCCCGGGTTCGGTTATGGAACAATTGAATTACAAGTAAACAGAACCTTCATATAAAACGGCCAGCTTAAATAACTGAAAATAGGTTAATACTGCTGTGAAATAACCAGTATACTGTGTACAGTTGTATTTCCAGTTCCATAAGATGGCTTTTCTAAACTACAGTTGCTATAATCCTTAAGATTTCAAACTTATACAGCTCAGAACACTATGTGAATGTGGATAATACTCATAGAATTCAGAGTAATAGATACTGGAATTGCCCGGGATCAGTTATGGAACAGTTGAATTACAAGAAAATAGAACCTTAATATAAAACGGGCAGCATAAATACATTGAAAACAGGATCAAACAGCTGTGAAATGAATATACTGTTTACATTTTTAATTTGAGTTCAATTAGATGGCTTTTCTAAATAAAAGTAGCTATTTTCTCAAATAATTCAAACTTTCACAGCTCAGAACACTATGTGAAGGAGCTTAGAATTCTTAGAATTCAGATTAATAGATACTGGAATTGCCCGGGATCAGTTAGGGAACCGCTGAATTACAAGAAAGTAGAACCTTAATAATATACGGGTAGCTTAGATACACTGAAAAGAGGTTCACAATGCTGCGAAATGACCAATATACTGTTTCCATTTGTAATTGCAGTTCAATAAGATGGCTTTTCTAAACTACTCTAGTTATAATCCTTAAGATTTCAAACTTTCACAGCTCTGAACACTATGTGAATGTGGTTAGTACTCTTAGAATTCACAGTAATAGATACTGGAATTGCCCGAGAGACGTTATGGAACTGTTGAATTACAAGAAAATAGAAACTTAATATAAAACGGGCAGAGTAAATTCACTCAAAAGAGGTTCACACAGCTGTGAAATGACGAGTATACTGTTTATGTTTTTAATTCCAATGAATTAGATGGCTTTTCTAAAGGAACATAGTTATAATCCTTTAAAATGCAAACTTATGGAGTTCAGAACCCTATGTGAATTTTGGTAAAACTCCAGGACTTGTAAATAATTCACACTGGAATTGCCCGGAAAAGGTTATCATACAGTTGAATTACAAGTAAGTAGAAGCTTAATAATAAAACAGGCAGCTTAAACACACTGAAAAGAGGTTCACACAGCTGTGAAAAGACGCCTACACTGTTTCCATTCTTAATTCCGGTTCAATAAGACGGCTTTTCTAAACGAATGTACCTATATTCCCTGGGAATCCAACCTTATACAGCTTAGAACACTATGTGAATGTGCTTTGTACTCTTAAAATTCACAGTATTAGACACTGGAATTACCCGGAAATGGTTATGGAACAGTTGAATTACAAGTAAATTGAACCTTAATATAAAACTGACATCGTAAATACACTGAAAAGAGGTTCACACAGCTGTGAAATGACGACTATACTCTTTACATTTTTAATTCAGGTTCAATAAGATGGCTTTTCTAAACTACTCTAGTTATAATCCTTAAGAATTCACACTTTTACAGCTCAGAACACTATGTGAATGTGGTTAATCGTCTTAGAATTCACAGTAATCGATACTGGAAATCCCGGGGAACGGTTAAGGAACAGATGAATTACAAGTAAATAGAGCCTTAATATAAAACGGGTAGCTTAAATACACTGAAAGGAGGGTCACACAGCTGTGAAATGACGAGTATACTCTTTATATTTTAAATTCCGATTCAATAAGATGGCTTTTCTAAATGAAGGTAGCTATATTCTGTCAGAATTCAAACTGATAGAGCTGAGAACACTATGTGAATGAGGTTAGAACTTTAGAATTCGCAGTAGTAGATACTGGAATTGCCCGAGATCGGTTATGGAACGGTTGAATTAGAAGAAAATGGAAACTTCATATAAAACGGGCAGCGTAAATACACTGAAAAGAGGTTCACACAGATGTGAAATGACCAGTATACTGTTTACATTTTTTAATCGAGTTCAATAAGATGGCTTTTCTAAACTACAGTAGTTGTGATCCTTAAGAATTCAAACTTATACAGCTCTGAACACTATGTGAATGTGGTGAGTACTCTTAGAATTCACAGTAATAGATACTGGAATTGCCCGGGTTCGGTTATGGAACAATTGAATTACAAGTAAACAGAACCTTCATATAAAACGGCCAGCTTAAATAACTGAAAATAGGTTAATACTGCTGTGAAATAACCAGTATACTGTTTACAGTTGTATTTCCAGTTCCATAAGATGGCTTTTCTAAACTACAGTTGCTATAATCCTTAAGATTTCAAACTTATACAGCTCAGAACACTATGTGAATGTGGATAATACTCATAGAATTCAGAGTAATAGATACTGGAATTGCCCGGGATCAGTTATGGAACAGTTGAATTACAAGAAAATAGAACCTTAATATAAAACGGGCAGCATAAATACATTGAAAACAGGATCAAACAGCTGTGAAATGAATATACTGTTTACATTTTTAATTCGAGTTCAATTAGATGGCTTTTCTAAATAAAAGTAGCTATTTTCTCAAATAATTCAAACTTTCACAGCTCAGAACACTATGTGAAGGAGCTTAGAATTCTTAGAATTCAGATTAATAGATACTGGAATTGCCCGGGATCAGTTAGGGAACCGCTGAATTACAAGAAAGTAGAACCTTAATAATATACGGGTAGCTTAGATACACTGAAAAGAGGTTCACAATGCTGCGAAATGACCAATATACTGTTTCCATTTGTAATTGCAGTTCAATAAGATGGCTTTTCTAAACTACTCTAGTTATAATCCTTAAGATTTCAAACTTTCACAGCTCTGAACACTATGTGAATGTGGTTAGTACTCTTAGAATTCACAGTAATAGATACTGGAATTGCCCGAGAGACGTTATGGAACTGTTGAATTACAAGAAAATAGAAACTTAATATAAAACGGGCAGAGTAAATTCACTCAAAAGAGGTTCACACAGCTGTGAAATGACGAGTATACTGTTTATGTTTTTAATTCCAATGAATTAGATGGCTTTTCTAAAGGAACATAGTTATAATCCTTTAAAATGCAAACTTATGGAGTTCAGAACCCTATGTGAATTTTGGTAAAACTCCAGGACTTGTAAATAATTCACACTGGAATTGCCCGGAAAAGGTTATCATACAGTTGAATTACAAGTAAGTAGAAGCTTAATATCAAACAGGCAGCTTAAACACACTGAAAAGAGGTTCACACAGCTGTGAAAAGACGCCTACACTGTTTCCATTCTTAATTCCGGTTCAATAAGACGGCTTTTCTAAACGAATGTGCCTATATTCCCTGGGAATCCAACCTTATACAGCTTAGAACACTATGTGAATGTGCTTTGTACTCTTAAAATTCACAGTATTAGACACTGGAATTACCCGGAAATGGTTATGGAACAGTTGAATTACAAGTAAATTGAACCTTAATATAAAACTGACATCGTAAATACACTGAAAAGAGGTTCACACAGCTGTGAAATGACGACTATACTCTTTACATTTTTAATTCAGGTTCAATAAGATGGCTTTTCTAAACTACTCTAGTTATAATCCTTAAGAATTCACACTTTTACAGCTCAGAACACTATGTGAATGTGGTTAATCGTCTTAGAATTCACAGTAATCGATACTGGAAATCCCGGGGAACGGTTAAGGAACAGATGAATTACAAGTAAATAGAGCCTTAATATAAAACGGGTAGCTTAAATACACTGAAAGGAGGGGCACACAGCTGTGAAATGACGAGTATACTCTTTATATTTTAAATTCCGATTCAATAAGATGGCTTTTCTAAATGAAGGTAGCTATATTCTGTCAGAATTCAAACTGATAGAGCTGAGAACACTATGTGAATGAGGTTAGAACTTTAGAATTCGCAGTAGTAGATACTGGAATTGCCCGAGATCGGTTATGGAACGGTTGAATTAGAAGAAAATGGAAACTTCATAAAAAACGGGCAGCGTAAATACACTGAAAAGAGGTTCACACAGATGTGAAATGACCAGTATACTGTTTACATTTTTTAATCGAGTTCAATAAGATGGCTTCTCTAAACTACAGTAGTTGTGATCCTTAAGAATTCAAACTTATACAGCTCTGAACACTATGTGAATGTGGTGAGTACTCTTAGAATTCACAGTAATAGATACTGGAATTGCCCGGGTTCGGTTATGGAACAATTGAATTACAAGTAAACAGAACCTTCATATAAAACGGCCAGCTTAAATAACTGAAAATAGGTTAATACTGCTGTGAAATAACCAGTATACTGTTTACAGTTGTATTTCCAGTTCCATAAGATGGCTTTTCTAAACTACAGTTGCTATAATCCTTAAGATTTCAAACTTATACAGCTCAGAACACTATGTGAATGTGGATAATACTCATAGAATTCAGAGTAATAGATACTGGAATTGCCCGGGATCAGTTATGGAACAGTTGAATTACAAGAAAATAGAACCTTAATATAAAACGGGCAGCATAAATACATTGAAAACAGGATCAAACAGCTGTGAAATGAATATACTGTTTACATTTTTAATTCGAGTTCAATTAGATGGCTTTTCTAAATAAAAGTAGCTATTTTCTCAAATAATTCAAACTTTCACAGCTCAGAACACTATGTGAAGGAGCTTAGAATTCTTAGAATTCAGATTAATAGATACTGGAATTGCCCGGGATCAGTTAGGGAACCGCTGAATTACAAGAAAGTAGAACCTTAATAATATACGGGTAGCTTAGATACACTGAAAAGAGGTTCACAATGCTGCGAAATGACCAATATACTGTTTCCATTTGTAATTGCAGTTCAATAAGATGGCTTTTCTAAACTACTCTAGTTATAATCCTTAAGATTTCAAACTTTCACAGCTCTGAACACTATGTGAATGTGGTTAGTACTCTTAGAATTCACAGTAATAGATACTGGAATTGCCCGAGAGACGTTATGGAACTGTTGAATTACAAGAAAATAGAAACTTAATATAAAACGGGCAGAGTAAATTCACTCAAAAGAGGTTCACACAGCTGTGAAATGACGAGTATACTGTTTATGTTTTTAATTCCAATGAATTAGATGGCTTTTCTAAAGGAACATAGTTATAATCCTTTAAAATGCAAACTTATGGAGTTCAGAACCCTATGTGAATTTTGGTAAAACTCCAGGACTTGTAAATAATTCACACTGGAATTGCCCGGAAAAGGTTATCATACAGTTGAATTACAAGTAAGTAGAAGCTTAATAATAAAACAGGCAGCTTAAACACACTGAAAAGAGGTTCACACAGCTGTGAAAAGACGCCTACACTGTTTCCATTCTTAATTCCGGTTCAATAAGACGGCTTTTCTAAACGAATGTACCTATATTCCCTGGGAATCCAACCTTATACAGCTTAGAACACTATGTGAATGTGCTTTGTACTCTTAAAATTCACAGTATTAGACACTGGAATTACCCGGAAATGGTTATGGAACAGTTGAATTACAAGTAAATTGAACCTTAATATAAAACTGACATCGTAAATACACTGAAAAGAGGTTCACACAGCTGTGAAATGACGACTATACTCTTTACATTTTTAATTCAGGTTCAATAAGATGGCTTTTCTAAACTACTCTAGTTATAATCCTTAAGAATTCACACTTTTACAGCTCAGAACACTATGTGAATGTGGTTAATCGTCTTAGAATTCACAGTAATCGATACTGGAAATCCCGGGGAACGGTTAAGGAACAGATGAATTACAAGTAAATAGAGCCTTAATATAAAACGGGTAGCTTAAATACACTGAAAGGAGGGTCACACAGCTGTGAAATGACGAGTATACTCTTTATATTTTAAATTCCGATTCAATAAGATGGCTTTTCTAAATGAAGGTAGCTATATTCTGTCAGAATTCAAACTGATAGAGCTGAGAACACTATGTGAATGAGGTTAGAACTTTAGTATTCGCAGTAGTAGATACTGGAATTGCCCGAGATCGGTTATGGAACGGTTGAATTAGAAGAAAATGGAAACTTCATATAAAACGGGCAGCGTAAATACACTGAAAAGAGGTTCACACAGATGTGAAATGACCAGTATACTGTTTACATTTTTTAATCGAGTTCAATAAGATGGCTTTTCTAAACTACAGTAGTTGTGATCCTTAAGAATTCAAACTTATACAGCTCTGAACACTATGTGAATGTGGTGAGTACTCTTAGAATTCACAGTAATAGATACTGGAATTGCCCGGGTTCGGTTATGGAACAATTGAATTACAAGTAAACAGAACCTTCATATAAAACGGCCAGCTTAAATAACTGAAAATAGGTTAATACTGCTGTGAAATAACCAGTATACTGTTTACAGTTGTATTTCCAGTTCCATAAGATGGCTTTTCTAAACTACAGTTGCTATAATCCTTAAGATTTCAAACTTATACAGCTCAGAACACTATGTGAATGTGGATAATACTCATAGAATTCAGAGTAATAGATACTGGAATTGCCCGGGATCAGTTATGGAACAGTTGAATTACAAGAAAATAGAACCTTAATATAAAACGGGCAGCATAAATACATTGAAAACAGGATCAAACAGCTGTGAAATGAATATACTGTTTACATTTTTAATTCGAGTTCAATTAGATGGCTTTTCTAAATAAAAGTAGCTATTTTCTCAAATAATTCAAACTTTCACAGCTCAGAACACTATGTGAAGGAGCTTAGAATTCTTAGAATTCAGATTAATAGATACTGGAATTGCCCGGGATCAGTTAGGGAACCGCTGAATTACAAGAAAGTAGAACCTTAATAATATACGGGTAGCTTAGATACACTGAAAAGAGGTTCACAATGCTGCGAAATGACCAATATACTGTTTCCATTTGTAATTGCAGTTCAATAAGATGGCTTTTCTAAACTACTCTAGTTATAATCCTTAAGATTTCAAACTTTCACAGCTCTGAACACTATGTGAATGTGGTTAGTACTCTTAGAATTCACAGTAATAGATACTGGAATTGCCCGAGAGACGTTATGGAACTGTTGAATTACAAGAAAATAGAAACTTAATATAAAACGGGCAGAGTAAATTCACTCAAAAGAGGTTCACACAGCTGTGAAATGACGAGTATACTGTTTATGTTTTTAATTCCAATGAATTAGATGGCTTTTCTAAAGGAACATAGTTATAATCCTTTAAAATGCAAACTTATGGAGTTCAGAACCCTATGTGAATTTTGGTAAAACTCCAGGACTTGTAAATAATTCACACTGGAATTGCCCGGAAAAGGTTATCATACAGTTGAATTACAAGTAAGTAGAAGCTTAATATCAAACAGGCAGCTTAAACACACTGAAAAGAGGTTCACACAGCTGTGAAAAGACGCCTACACTGTTTCCATTCTTAATTCCGGTTCAATAAGACGGCTTTTCTAAACGAATGTACCTATATTCCCTGGGAATCCAACCTTATACAGCTTAGAACACTATGTGAATGTGCTTTGTACTCTTAAAATTCACAGTATTAGACACTGGAATTACCCGGAAATGGTTATGGAACAGTTGAATTACAAGTAAATTGAACCTTAATATAAAACTGACATCGTAAATACACTGAAAAGAGGTTCACACAGCTGTGAAATGACGACTATACTCTTTACATTTTTAATTCAGGTTCAATAAGATGGCTTTTCTAAACTACTCTAGTTATAATCCTTAAGAATTCACACTTTTACAGCTCAGAACACTATGTGAATGTGGTTAATCGTCTTAGAATTCACAGTAATCGATACTGGAAATCCCGGGGAACGGTTAAGGAACAGATGAATTACAAGTAAATAGAGCCTTAATATAAAACGGGTAGCTTAAATACACTGAAAGGAGGGTCACACAGCTGTGAAATGACGAGTATACTCTTTATATTTTAAATTCCGATTCAATAAGATGGCTTTTCTAAATGAAGGTAGCTATATTCTGTCAGAATTCAAACTGATAGAGCTGAGAACACTATGTGAATGAGGTTAGAACTTTAGAATTCGCAGTAGTAGATACTGGAATTGCCCGAGATCGGTTATGGAACGGTTGAATTAGAAGAAAATGGAAACTTCATATAAAACGGGCAGCGTAAATACACTGAAAAGAGGTTCACACAGATGTGAAATGACCAGTATACTGTTTACATTTTTTAATCGAGTTCAATAAGATGGCTTTTCTAAACTACAGTAGTTATGATCCTTAAGAATTCAAACTTATACAGCTCTGAACACTATGTGAATGTGGTGAGTACTCTTAGAATTCACAGTAATAGATACTGGATTTGCCCGGGTTCGGTTATGGAACAATTGAATTACAAGTAAACAGAACCTTCATATAAAACGGCCAGCTTAAATAACTGAAAATAGGTTAATACTGCTGTGAAATAAGCCGTATACTGTTTACAGTTGTATTTCCAGTTCCATAAGATGGCTTTTCTAAACAACAGTTGCTATAATCCTTAAGATTTCACACTTATACAGCTCAGAACACTATGTGAATGTGGATAATACTCATAGAATTCAGAATAATAGATACTGGAATTGCCCGGGATCAGTTATGGAACAGTTGAATTACAAGAAAATAGAACCTTAATATAAAACGGGCAGCATAAATACATTGAAAACAGGATCAAACAGCTGTGAAATGAATATACTGTTTACATTTTTAATTCGAGTTCAATTAGATGGCTTTTCTAAATAAAAGTAGCTATTTTCTCAAATAATTCAAACTTTCACAGCTCAGAACACTATGTGAAGGAGCTTAGATTTCTTAGAATTCAGATTAATAGATACTGGAATTGCCCGGGATCAGTTAGGGAACCGCTGAATTACAAGAAAATAGAACCTTAATAATATACAGGTAGCTTAGATACACTGAAAAGAGGTTCACAATGCTGCGAAATGACCAATATACTGTTTCCATTTGTAATTGCAGTTCAATAAGATGGCTTTTCTAAACTACTCTAGTTATAATCCTTAAGATTTCAAACTTTCACAGCTCTGAACACTATGTGAATGTGGTTAGTACTCTTAGAATTCACAGTAATAGATACTGGAATTGCCCGAGAGACGTTATGGAACTGTTGAATTACAAGAAAATAGAAACTTAATATAAAACGGGCAGAGTAAATTCACTCAAAAGAGGTTCACACAGCTGTGAAATGACGAGTATACTGTTTATGTTTTTAATTCCAATGAATTAGATGGCTTTTCTAAAGGAACATAGTTATAATCCTTTAAAATGCAAACTTATGGAGTTCAGAACCCTATGTGAATTTTGGTAAAACTGCAGGACTTGTAAATAATTCACACTGGAATTGCCCGGAAAAGGTTATCATACAGTTGAATTACAAGTAAGTAGAAGCTTAATATCAAACAGGCAGCTTAAACACACTGAAAAGAGGTTCACACAGCTGTGAAAAGACGCCTACACTGTTTCCATTCTTAATTCCGGTTCAATAAGACGGCTTTTCGAAACGAATGTACCTATATTCCCTGGGAATCCAACCTTATACAGCTTAGAACACTATGTGAATGTGGTTTGTACTCTTAAAATTCACAGTAGTAGACACTGGAATTACCCGGAAATGGTTATGGAACAGTTGAATTACAAGTAAATTGAACCTTAATATAAAACTGACATCGTAAATACACTGAAAAGAGGTTCACACAGCTGTGAAATGACGACTATACTCTTTACATTTTTAATTCAGGTTCAATAAGATGGCTTTTCTAAACTACTCTAGTTATAATCCTTAAGAATTCACACTTTTACAGCTCAGAACACTATGTGAATGTGGTTAATCGTCTTAGAATTCACAGTAATCGATACTGGAAATCCCGGGGAACGGTTAAGGAACAGATGAATTACAAGTAAATAGAGCCTTAATATAAAACGGGTAGCTTAAATACACTGAAAGGAGGGTCACACAGCTGTGAAATGACGAGTATACTCTTTATATTTTAAATTCCGATTCAATAAGATGGCTTTTCTAAATGAAGGTAGCTATATTCTGTCAGAATTCAAACTGATAGAGCTGAGAACACTATGTGAATGAGGTTAGAACTTTAGTATTCGCAGTAGTAGATACTGGAATTGCCCGAGATCGGTTATGGAACGGTTGAATTAGAAGAAAATGGAAACTTCATATAAAACGGGCAGCGTAAATACACTGAAAAGAGGTTCACACAGATGTGAAATGACCAGTATACTGTTTACATTTTTTAATCGAGTTCAATAAGATGGCTTTTCTAAACTACAGTAGTTGTGATCCTTAAGAATTCAAACTTATACAGCTCTGAACACTATGTGAATGTGGTGAGTACTCTTAGAATTCACAGTAATAGATACTGGAATTGCCCGGGTTCGGTTATGGAACAATTGAATTACAAGTAAACAGAACCTTCATATAAAACGGCCAGCTTAAATAACTGAAAATAGGTTAATACTGCTGTGAAATAACCAGTATACTGTTTACAGTTGTATTTCCAGTTCCATAAGATGGCTTTTCTAAACTACAGTTGCTATAATCCTTAAGATTTCAAACTTATACAGCTCAGAACACTATGTGAATGTGGATAATACTCATAGAATTCAGAGTAATAGATACTGGAATTGCCCGGGATCAGTTATGGAACAGTTGAATTACAAGAAAATAGAACCTTAATATAAAACGGGCAGCATAAATACATTGAAAACAGGATCAAACAGCTGTGAAATGAATATACTGTTTACATTTTTAATTCGAGTTCAATTAGATGGCTTTTCTAAATAAAAGTAGCTATTTTCTCAAATAATTCAAACTTTCACAGCTCAGAACACTATGTGAAGGAGCTTAGAATTCTTAGAATTCAGATTAATAGATACTGGAATTGCCCGGGATCAGTTAGGGAACCGCTGAATTACAAGAAAGTAGAACCTTAATAATATACGGGTAGCTTAGATACACTGAAAAGAGGTTCACAATGCTGCGAAATGACCAATATACTGTTTCCATTTGTAATTGCAGTTCAATAAGATGGCTTTTCTAAACTACTCTAGTTATAATCCTTAAGATTTCAAACTTTCACAGCTCTGAACACTATGTGAATGTGGTTAGTACTCTTAGAATTCACAGTAATAGATACTGGAATTGCCCGAGAGACGTTATGGAACTGTTGAATTACAAGAAAATAGAAACTTAATATAAAACGAGCAGAGTAAATTCACTCAAAAGAGGTTCACACAGCTGTGAAATGACGAGTATACTGTTTATGTTTTTAATTCCAATGAATTAGATGGCTTTTCTAAAGGAACATAGTTATAATCCTTTAAAATGCAAACTTATGGAGTTCAGAACCCTATGTGAATTTTGGTAAAACTCCAGGACTTGTAAATAATTCACACTGGAATTGCCCGGAAAAGGTTATCATACAGTTGAATTACAAGTAAGTAGAAGCTTAATATCAAACAGGCAGCTTAAACACACTGAAAAGAGGTTCACACAGCTGTGAAAAGACGCCTACACTGTTTCCATTCTTAATTCCGGTTCAATAAGACGGCTTTTCTAAACGAATGTACCTATATTCCCTGGGAATCCAACCTTATACAGCTTAGAACACTATGTGAATGTGCTTTGTACTCTTAAAATTCACAGTATTAGACACTGGAATTACCCGGAAATGGTTATGGAACAGTTGAATTACAAGTAAATTGAACCTTAATATAAAACTGACATCGTAAATACACTGAAAAGAGGTTCACACAGCTGTGAAATGACGACTATACTCTTTACATTTTTAATTCAGGTTCAATAAGATGGCTTTTCTAAACTACTCTAGTTATAATCCTTAAGAATTCACACTTTTACAGCTCAGAACACTATGTGAATGTGGTTAATCGTCTTAGAATTCACAGTAATCGATACTGGAAATCCCGGGGAACGGTTAAGGAACAGATGAATTACAAGTAAATAGAGCCTTAATATAAAACGGGTAGCTTAAATACACTGAAAGGAGGGTCACACAGCTGTGAAATGACGAGTATACTCTTTATATTTTAAATTCCGATTCAATAAGATGGCTTTTCTAAATGAAGGTAGCTATATTCTGTCAGAATTCAAACTGATAGAGCTGAGAACACTATGTGAATGAGGTTAGAACTTTAGAATTCGCAGTAGTAGATACTGGAATTGCCCGAGATCGGTTATGGAACGGTTGAATTAGAAGAAAATGGAAACTTCATATAAAACGGGCAGCGTAAATACACTGAAAAGAGGTTCACACAGATGTGAAATGACCAGTATACTGTTTACATTTTTTAATCGAGTTCAATAAGATGGCTTTTCTAAACTACAGTAGTTATGATCCTTAAGAATTCAAACTTATACAGCTCTGAACACTATGTGAATGTGGTGAGTACTCTTAGAATTCACAGTAATAGATACTGGATTTGCCCGGGTTCGGTTATGGAACAATTGAATTACAAGTAAACAGAACCTTCATATAAAACGGCCAGCTTAAATAACTGAAAATAGGTTAATACTGCTGTGAAATAAGCCGTATACTGTTTACAGTTGTATTTCCAGTTCCATAAGATGGCTTTTCTAAACAACAGTTGCTATAATCCTTAAGATTTCACACTTATACAGCTCAGAACACTATGTGAATGTGGATAATACTCATAGAATTCAGAATAATAGATACTGGAATTGCCCGGGATCAGTTATGGAACAGTTGAATTACAAGAAAATAGAACCTTAATATAAAACGGGCAGCATAAATACATTGAAAACAGGATCAAACAGCTGTGAAATGAATATACTGTTTACATTTTTAATTCGAGTTCAATTAGATGGCTTTTCTAAATAAAAGTAGCTATTTTCTCAAATAATTCAAACTTTCACAGCTCAGAACACTATGTGAAGGAGCTTAGATTTCTTAGAATTCAGATTAATAGATACTGGAATTGCCCGGGATCAGTTAGGGAACCGCTGAATTACAAGAAAATAGAACCTTAATAATATACAGGTAGCTTAGATACACTGAAAAGAGGTTCACAATGCTGCGAAATGACCAATATACTGTTTCCATTTGTAATTGCAGTTCAATAAGATGGCTTTTCTAAACTACTCTAGTTATAATCCTTAAGATTTCAAACTTTCACAGCTCTGAACACTATGTGAATGTGGTTAGTACTCTTAGAATTCACAGTAATAGATACTGGAATTGCCCGAGAGACGTTATGGAACTGTTGAATTACAAGAAAATAGAAACTTAATATAAAACGGGCAGAGTAAATTCACTCAAAAGAGGTTCACACAGCTGTGAAATGACGAGTATACTGTTTATGTTTTTAATTCCAATGAATTAGATGGCTTTTCTAAAGGAACATAGTTATAATCCTTTAAAATGCAAACTTATGGAGTTCAGAACCCTATGTGAATTTTGGTAAAACTCCAGGACTTGTAAATAATTCACACTGGAATTGCCCGGAAAAGGTTATCATACAGTTGAATTACAAGTAAGTATCAGCTTAATATCAAACAGGCAGCTTAAACACACTGAAAAGAGGTTCACACAGCTGTGAAAAGACGCCTACACTGTTTCCATTCTTAATTCCGGTTCAATAAGACGGCTTTTCGAAACGAATGTACCTATATTCCCTGGGAATCCAACCTTATACAGCTTAGAACACTATGTGAATGTGGTTTGTACTCTTAAAATTCACAGTAGTAGACACTGGAATTACCCGGAAATGGTTATGGAACAGTTGAATTACAAGTAAATTGAACCTTAATATAAAACTGACATCGTAAATACACTGAAAAGAGGTTCACACAGCTGTGAAATGACGACTATACTCTTTACATTTTTAATTCAGGTTCAATAAGATGGCTTTTCTAAACTACTCTAGTTATAATCCTTAAGAATTCAAACTTTTACAGCTCAGAACACTATGTGAATGTGGTTAATCGCCTTAGAATTCACAGTAATCGATACTGGAAATCCCGGGGAACGGTTAAGGAACAGATGAATTACAAGTAAATAGAGCCTTAATATAAAACGGGTAGCTTAAATACACTGAAAGGAGGGTCACACAGCTGTGAAATGACGAGTATACTCTTTATATTTTAAATTCCGATTCAATAAGATGGCTTTTCTAAATGAAGGTAGCTATATTCTGTCAGAATTCAAACTGATAGAGCTGAGAACACTATGTGAATGAGGTTAGAACTTTAGAATTCGCAGTAGTAGATACTGGAATTGCCCGAGATCGGTTATGGAACGGTTGAATTAGAAGAAAATGGAAACTTCATATAAAACGGGCAGCGTAAATACACTGAAAAGAGGTTCACACAGATGTGAAATGACCAGTATACTGTTTACATTTTTTAATCGAGTTCAATAAGATGGCTTTTCTAAACTACAGTAGTTATGATCCTTAAGAATTCAAACTTATACAGCTCTGAACACTATGTGAATGTGGTGAGTACTCTTAGAATTCACAGTAATAGATACTGGATTTGCCCGGGTTCGGTTATGGAACAATTGAATTACAAGTAAACAGAACCTTCATATAAAACGGCCAGCTTAAATAACTGAAAATAGGTTAATACTGCTGTGAAATAAGCAGTATACTGTTTACAGTTGTATTTCCAGTTCCATAAGATGGCTTTTCTAAACAACAGTTGCTATAATCCTTAAGATTTCACACTTATACAGCTCAGAACACTATGTGAATGTGGATAATACTCATAGAATTCAGAATAATAGATACTGGAATTGCCCGGGATCAGTTATGGAACAGTTGAATTACAAGAAAATAGAACCTTAATATAAAACGGGCAGCATAAATACATTGAAAACAGGATCAAACAGCTGTGAAATGAATATACTGTTTACATTTTTAATTCGAGTTCAATTAGATGGCTTTTCTAAATAAAAGTAGCTATTTTCTCAAATAATTCAAACTTTCACAGCTCAGAACACTATGTGAAGGAGCTTAGATTTCTTAGAATTCAGATTAATAGATACTGGAATTGCCCGGGATCAGTTAGGGAACCGCTGAATTACAAGAAAATAGAACCTTAATAATATACAGGTAGCTTAGATACACTGAAAAGAGGTTCACAATGCTGCGAAATGACCAATATACTGTTTCCATTTGTAATTGCAGTTCAATAAGATGGCTTTTCTAAACTACTCTAGTTATAATCCTTAAGATTTCAAACTTTCACAGCTCTGAACACTATGTGAATGTGGTTAGTACTCTTAGAATTCACAGTAATAGATACTGGAATTGCCCGAGAGACGTTATGGAACTGTTGAATTACAAGAAAATAGAAACTTAATATAAAACGGGCAGAGTAAATTCACTCAAAAGAGGTTCACACAGCTGTGAAATGACGAGTATACTGTTTATGTTTTTAATTCCAATGAATTAGATGGCTTTTCTAAAGGAACATAGTTATAATCCTTTAAAATGCAAACTTATGGAGTTCAGAACCCTATGTGAATTTTGGTAAAACTCCAGGACTTGTAAATAATTCACACTGGAATTGCCCAGAAAAGGTTATCATACAGTTGAATTACAAGTAAGTAGAAGCTTAATATCAAACAGGCAGCTTAAACACACTGAAAAGAGGTTCACACAGCTGTGAAAAGACGCCTACACTGTTTCCATTCTTAATTCCGGTTCAATAAGACGGCTTTTCTAAACGAATGTACCTATATTCCCTGGGAATCCAACCTTATACAGCTTAGAACACTATGTGAATGTGGTTTGTACTCTTAAAATTCACAGTATTAGACACTGGAATTACCCGGAAATGGTTATGGAACAGTTGAATTACAAGTAAATTGAACCTTAATATAAAACTGACATCGTAAATACACTGAAAAGAGGTTCACACAGCTGTGAAATGACGACTATACTCTTTACATTTTTTAATTCAGGTTCAATAAGATGGCTTTTCTAAACTACTCTAGTTATAATCCTTAAGAATTCACACTTTAACAGCTCAGAACACTATGTGAATGTGGTTAATCGCCTTAGAATTCACAGTAATCGATACTGGAAATCCCGGGGAACGGTTAAGGAACAGATGAATTACAAGTAAATAGAGCCTTAATATAAAACGGGTAGCTTAAATACACTGAAAGGAGGGTCACACAGCTGTGAAATGACGAGTATACTCTTTATATTTTAAATTCCGATTCAATAAGATGGCTTTTCTAAATGAAGGTAGCTATATTCTGTCAGAATTCAAACTGATAGAGCTGAGAACACTATGTGAATGAGGTTAAAACTTTAGAATTCGCAGTAGTAGATACTGGAATTGCCCGAGATCGGTTATGGAACGGTTGAATTAGAAGAAAATGGAAACTTCATATAAAACGGGCAGCGTAAATACACTGAAAAGAGGTTCACACAGATGTGAAATGACCAGTATACTGTTTACATTTTTTAATCGAGTTCAATAAGATGGCTTTTCTAAACTACAGTAGTTATGATCCTTAAGAATTCAAACTTATACAGCTCTGAACACTATGTGAATGTGGTGAGTACTCTTAGAATTCACAGTAATAGATACTGGAATTGCCCGGGTTCGGTTATGGAACAATTGAATTACAAGTAAACAGAACCTTCATATAAAACGGCCAGCTTAAATAACTGAAAATAGGTTAATACTGCTGTGAAATAACCAGTATACTGTTTACAGTTGTATTTCCAGTTCCATAAGATGGCTTTTCTAAACTACAGTTGCTATAATCCTTAAGATTTCAAACTTATACAGCTCAGAACACTATGTGAATGTGGATAATACTCATAGAATTCAGAGTAATAGATACTGGAATTGCCCGGGATCAGTTATGGAACAGTTGAATTACAAGAAAATAGAACCTTAATATAAAACGGGCAGCATAAATACATTGAAAACAGGATCAAACAGCTGTGAAATGAATATACTGTTTACATTTTTAATTCGAGTTCAATTAGATGGCTTTTCTAAATAAAAGTAGCTATTTTCTCAAATAATTCAAACTTTCACAGCTCAGAACACTATGTGAAGGAGCTTAGAATTCTTAGAATTCAGATTAATAGATACTGGAATTGCCCGGGATCAGTTAGGGAACCGCTGAATTACAAGAAAATAGAATCTTAATAATATACGGGTAGCTTAGATACACTGAAAAGAGGTTCACAATGCTGCGAAATGACCAATATACTGTTTCCATTTGTAATTGCAGTTCAATAAGATGGCTTTTCTAAACTACTCTAGTTATAATCCTTAAGATTTCAAACTTTCACAGCTCTGAACACTATGTGAATGTGGTTAGTACTCTTAGAATTCACAGTAATAGATACTGGAATTGCCCGAGAGACGTTATGGAACTGTTGAATTACAAGAAAATAGAAACTTAATATAAAACGGGCAGAGTAAATTCACTCAAAAGAGGTTCACACAGCTGTGAAATGACGAGTATACTGTTTATGTTTTTAATTCCAATGAATTAGATGGCTTTTCTAAAGGAACATAGTTATAATCCTTTAAAATGCAAACTTATGGAGTTCAGAACCCTATGTGAATTTTGGTAAAACTCCAGGACTTGTAAATAATTCACACTGGAATTGCCCAGAAAAGGTTATCATACAGTTGAATTACAAGTAAGTAGAAGCTTAATATCAAACAGGCAGCTTAAACACACTGAAAAGAGGTTCACACAGCTGTGAAAAGACGCCTACACTGTTTCCATTCTTAATTCCGGTTCAATAAGACGGCTTTTCTAAACGAATGTACCTATATTCCCTGGGAATCCAACCTTATACAGCTTAGAACACTATGTGAATGTGGTTTGTACTCTTAAAATTCACAGTATTAGACACTGGAATTACCCGGAAATGGTTATGGAACAGTTGAATTACAAGTAAATTGAACCTTAATATAAAACTGACATCGTAAATACACTGAAAAGAGGTTCACACAGCTGTGAAATGACGACTATACTCTTTACATTTTTTAATTCAGGTTCAATAAGATGGCTTTTCTAAACTACTCTAGTTATAATCCTTAAGAATTCACACTTTAACAGCTCAGAACACTATGTGAATGTGGTTAATCGCCTTAGAATTCACAGTAATCGATACTGGAAATCCCGGGGAACGGTTAAGGAACAGATGAATTACAAGTAAATAGAGCCTTAATATAAAACGGGTAGCTTAAATACACTGAAAGGAGGGTCACACAGCTGTGAAATGACGAGTATACTCTTTATATTTTAAATTCCGATTCAATAAGATGGCTTTTCTAAATGAAGGTAGCTATATTCTGTCAGAATTCAAACTGATAGAGCTGAGAACACTATGTGAATGAGGTTAGAACTTTAGAATTCGCAGTAGTAGATACTGGAATTGCCCGAGATCGGTTATGGAACGGTTGAATTAGAAGAAAATGGAAACTTCATATAAAACGGGCAGCGTAAATACACTGAAAAGAGGTTCACACAGATGTGAAATGACCAGTATACTGTTTACATTTTTTAATCGAGTTCAATAAGATGGCTTTTCTAAACTACAGTAGTTATGATCCTTAAGAATTCAAACTTATACAGCTCTGAACACTATGTGAATGTGGTGAGTACTCTTAGAATTCACAGTAATAGATACTGGAATTGCCCGGGTTCGGTTATGGAACAATTGAATTACAAGTAAACAGAACCTTCATATAAAACGGCCAGCTTAAATAACTGAAAATAGGTTAATACTGCTGTGAAATAACCAGTATACTGTTTACAGTTGTATTTCCAGTTCCATAAGATGGCTTTTCTAAACTACAGTTGCTATAATCCTTAAGATTTCAAACTTATACAGCTCAGAACACTATGTGAATGTGGATAATACTCATAGAATTCAGAGTAATAGATACTGGAATTGCCCGGGATCAGTTATGGAACAGTTGAATTACAAGAAAATAGAACCTTAATATAAAACGGGCAGCATAAATACATTGAAAACAGGATCAAACAGCTGTGAAATGAATATACTGTTTACATTTTTAATTCGAGTTCAATTAGATGGCTTTTCTAAATAAAAGTAGCTATTTTCTCAAATAATTCAAACTTTCACAGCTCAGAACACTATGTGAAGGAGCTTAGAATTCTTAGAATTCAGATTAATAGATACTGGAATTGCCCGGGATCAGTTAGGGAACCGCTGAATTACAAGAAAATAGAATCTTAATAATATACGGGTAGCTTAGATACACTGAAAAGAGGTTCACAATGCTGCGAAATGACCAATATACTGTTTCCATTTGTAATTGCAGTTCAATAAGATGGCTTTTCTAAACTACTCTAGTTATAATCCTTAAGATTTCAAACTTTCACAGCTCTGAACACTATGTGAATGTGGTTAGTACTCTTAGAATTCACAGTAATAGATACTGGAATTGCCCGAGAGACGTTATGGAACTGTTGAATTACAAGAAAATAGAAACTTAATATAAAACGGGCAGAGTAAATTCACTCAAAAGAGGTTCACACAGCTGTGAAATGACGAGTATACTGTTTATGTTTTTAATTCCAATGAATTAGATGGCTTTTCTAAAGGAACATAGTTATAATCCTTTAAAATGCAAACTTATGGAGTTCAGAACCCTATGTGAATTTTGGTAAAACTCCAGGACTTGTAAATAATTCACACTGGAATTGCCCGGAAAAGGTTATCATACAGTTGAATTACAAGTAAGTAGAAGCTTAATATCAAACAGGCAGCTTAAACACACTGAAAAGAGGTTCACACAGCTGTGAAAAGACGCCTACACTGTTTCCATTCTTAATTCCGGTTCAATAAGACGGCTTTTCTAAACGAATGTACCTATATTCCCTGGGAATCCAACCTTATACAGCTTAGAACACTATGTGAATGTGGTTTGTACTCTTAAAATTCACAGTATTAGACACTGGAATTACCCGGAAATGGTTATGGAACAGTTGAATTACAAGTAAATTGAACCTTAATATAAAACTGACATCGTAAATACACTGAAAAGAGGTTCACACAGCTGTGAAATGACGACTATACTCTTTACATTTTTAATTCAGGTTCAATAAGATGGCTTTTCTAAACTACTCTAGTTATAATCCTTAAGAATTCACACTTTTACAGCTCAGAACACTATGTGAATGTGGTTAATCGTCTTAGAATTCACAGTAATCGATACTGGAAATCCCGGGGAACGGTTAAGGAACAGATGAATTACAAGTAAATAGAGCCTTAATATAAAACGGGTAGCTTAAATACACTGAAAGGAGGGTCAAACAGCTGTGAAATGACGAGTATACTCTTTATATTTTAAATTCCGATTCAATAAGATGGCTTTTCTAAATGAAGGTAGCTATATTCTGTCAGAATTCAAACTGATAGAGCTGAGAACACTATGTGAATGAGGTTAGAACTTTAGAATTCGCAGTAGTAGATACTGGAATTGCCCGAGATCGGTTATGGAACGGTTGAATTAGAAGAAAATGGAAACTTCATATAAAACGGGCAGCGTAAATACACTGAAAAGAGGTTCACACAGATGTGAAATGACCAGTATACTGTTTACATTTTTTAATCGAGTTCAATAAGATGGCTTTTCTAAACTACAGTAGTTATGATCCTTAAGAATTCAAACTTATACAGCTCTGAACACTATGTGAATGTGGTGAGTACTCTTAGAATTCACAGTAATAGATACTGGATTTGCCCGGGTTCGGTTATGGAACAATTGAATTACAAGTAAACAGAACCTTCATATAAAACGGCCAGCTTAAATAACTGAAAATAGGTTAATACTGCTGTGAAATAAGCAGTATACTGTTTACAGTTGTATTTCCAGTTCCATAAGATGGCTTTTCTAAACAACAGTTGCTATAATCCTTAAGATTTCACACTTATACAGCTCAGAACACTATGTGAATGTGGATAATACTCATAGAATTCAGAATAATAGATACTGGAATTGCCCGGGATCAGTTATGGAACAGTTGAATTACAAGAAAATAGAACCTTAATATAAAACGGGCAGCATAAATACATTGAAAACAGGATCAAACAGCTGTGAAATGAATATACTGTTTACATTTTTAATTCGAGTTCAATTAGATGGCTTTTCTAAATAAAAGTAGCTATTTTCTCAAATAATTCAAACTTTCACAGCTCAGAACACTATGTGAAGGAGCTTAGATTTCTTAGAATTCAGATTAATAGATACTGGAATTGCCCGGGATCAGTTAGGGAACCGCTGAATTACAAGAAAATAGAACCTTAATAATATACAGGTAGCTTAGATACACTGAAAAGAGGTTCACAATGCTGCGAAATGACCAATATACTGTTTCCATTTGTAATTGCAGTTCAATAAGATGGCTTTTCTAAACTACTCTAGTTATAATCCTTAAGATTTCAAACTTTCACAGCTCTGAACACTATGTGAATGTGGTTAGTACTCTTAGAATTCACAGTAATAGATACTGGAATTGCCCGAGAGACGTTATGGAACTGTTGAATTACAAGAAAATAGAAACTTAATATAAAACGGGCAGAGTAAATTCACTCAAAAGAGGTTCACACAGCTGTGAAATGACGAGTATACTGTTTATGTTTTTAATTCCAATGAATTAGATGGCTTTTCTAAAGGAACATAGTTATAATCCTTTAAAATGCAAACTTATGGAGTTCAGAACCCTATGTGAATTTTGGTAAAACTCCAGGACTTGTAAATAATTCACACTGGAATTGCCCAGAAAAGGTTATCATACAGTTGAATTACAAGTAAGTAGAAGCTTAATATCAAACAGGCAGCTTAAACACACTGAAAAGAGGTTCACACAGCTGTGAAAAGACGCCTACACTGTTTCCATTCTTAATTCCGGTTCAATAAGACGGCTTTTCTAAACGAATGTACCTATATTCCCTGGGAATCCAACCTTATACAGCTTAGAACACTATGTGAATGTGGTTTGTACTCTTAAAATTCACAGTATTAGACACTGGAATTACCCGGAAATGGTTATGGAACAGTTGAATTACAAGTAAATTGAACCTTAATATAAAACTGACATCGTAAATACACTGAAAAGAGGTTCACACAGCTGTGAAATGACGACTATACTCTTTACATTTTTTAATTCAGGTTCAATAAGATGGCTTTTCTAAACTACTCTAGTTATAATCCTTAAGAATTCACACTTTAACAGCTCAGAACACTATGTGAATGTGGTTAATCGTCTTAGAATTCACAGTAATCGATACTGGAAATCCCGGGGAACGGTTAAGGAACAGATGAATTACAAGTAAATAGAGCCTTAATATAAAACGGGTAGCTTAAATACACTGAAAGGAGGGTCACACAGCTGTGAAATGACGAGTATACTCTTTATATTTTAAATTCCGATTCAATAAGATGGCTTTTCTAAATGAAGGTAGCTATATTCTGTCAGAATTCAAACTGATAGAGCTGAGAACACTATGTGAATGAGGTTAGAACTTTAGAATTCGCAGTAGTAGATACTGGAATTGCCCGAGATCGGTTATGGAACGGTTGAATTAGAAGAAAATGGAAACTTCATATAAAACGGGCAGCGTAAATACATTGAAAAGAGGTTCACACAGATGTGAAATGACCAGTATACTGTTTACATTTTTTAATCGAGTTCAATAAGATGGCTTTTCTAAACTACAGTAGTTATGATCCTTAAGAATTCAAACTTATACAGCTCTGAACACTATGTGAATGTGGTGAGTACTCTTAGAATTCACAGTAATAGATACTGGAATTGCCCGGGTTCGGTTATGGAACAATTGAATTACAAGTAAACAGAACCTTCATATAAAACGGCCAGCTTAAATAACTGAAAATAGGTTAATACTGCTGTGAAATAACCAGTATACTGTTTACAGTTGTATTTCCAGTTCCATAAGATGGCTTTTCTAAACAACAGTTGCTATAATCCTTAAGATTTCACACTTATACAGCTCAGAACACTATGTGAATGTGGATAATACTCATAGAATTCAGAATAATAGATACTGGAATTGCCCGGGATCAGTTATGGAACAGTTGAATTACAAGAAAATAGAACCTTAATATAAAACGGGCAGCATAAATACATTGAAAACAGGATCAAACAGCTGTGAAATGAATATACTGTTTACATTTTTAATTCGAGTTCAATTAGATGGCTTTTCTAAATAAAAGTAGCTATTTTCTCAAATAATTCAAACTTTCACAGCTCAGAACACTATGTGAAGGAGCTTAGATTTCTTAGAATTCAGATTAATAGATACTGGAATTGCCCGGGATCAGTTAGGGAACCGCTGAATTACAAGAAAATAGAACCTTAATAATATACAGGTAGCTTAGATACACTGAAAAGAGGTTCACAATGCTGCGAAATGACCAATATACTGTTTCCATTTGTAATTGCAGTTCAATAAGATGGCTTTTCTAAACTACTCTAGTTATAATCCTTAAGATTTCAAACTTTCACAGCTCTGAACACTATGTGAATGTGGTTAGTACTCTTAGAATTCACAGTAATAGATACTGGAATTGCCCGAGAGACGTTATGGAACTGTTGAATTACAAGAAAATAGAAACTTAATATAAAACGGGCAGAGTAAATTCACTCAAAAGAGGTTCACACAGCTGTGAAATGACGAGTATACTGTTTATGTTTTTAATTCCAATGAATTAGATGGCTTTTCTAAAGGAACATAGTTATAATCCTTTAAAATGCAAACTTATGGAGTTCAGAACCCTATGTGAATTTTGGTAAAACTCCAGGACTTGTAAATAATTCACACTGGAATTGCCCGGAAAAGGTTATCATACAGTTGAATTACAAGTAAGTAGAAGCTTAATATCAAACAGGCAGCTTAAACACACTGAAAAGAGGTTCACACAGCTGTGAAAAGACGCCTACACTGTTTCCATTCTTAATTCCGGTTCAATAAGACGGCTTTTCTAAACGAATGTACCTATATTCCCTGGGAATCCAACCTTATACAGCTTAGAACACTATGTGAATGTGGTTTGTACTCTTAAAATTCACAGTAGTAGACACTGGAATTACCCGGAAATGGTTATGGAACAGTTGAATTACAAGTAAATTGAACCTTAATATAAAACTGACATCGTAAATACACTGAAAAGAGGTTCACACAGCTGTGAAATGACGACTATACTCTTTACATTTTTAATTCAGGTTCAATAAGATGGCTTTTCTAAACTACTCTAGTTATAATCCTTAAGAATTCACACTTTTACAGCTCAGAACACTATGTGAATGTGGTTAATCGCCTTAGAATTCACAGTAATCGATACTGGAAATCCCGGGGAACGGTTAAGGAACAGATGAATTACAAGTAAATAGAGCCTTAATATAAAACGGGTAGCTTAAATACACTGAAAGGAGGGTCACACAGCTGTGAAATGACGAGTATACTCTTTATATTTTAAATTCCGATTCAATAAGATGGCTTTTCTAAATGAAGGTAGCTATATTCTGTCAGAATTCAAACTGATAGAGCTGAGAACACTATGTGAATGAGGTTAGAACTTTAGAATTCGCAGTAGTAGATACTGGAATTGCCCGAGATCGGTTATGGAACGGTTGAATTAGAAGAAAATGGAAACTTCATATAAAACGGGCAGCGTAAATACACTGAAAAGAGGTTCACACAGATGTGAAATGACCAGTATACTGTTTACATTTTTTAATCGAGTTCAATAAGATGGCTTTTCTAAACTACAGTAGTTATGATAATTAAGAATTCAAACTTATACAGCTCTGAACACTATGTGAATGTGGTGAGTACTCTTAGAATTCACAGTAATAGATACTGGAATTGCCCGGGTTCGGTTATGGAACAATTGAATTACAAGTAAACAGAACCTTCATATAAAACGGCCAGCTTAAATAACTGAAAATAGGTTAATACTGCTGTGAAATAACCAGTATACTGGTTACAGTTGTATTTCCAGTTCCATAAGATGGCTTTTCTAAACTACAGTTGCTATAATCCTTAAGATTTCACACTTATACAGCTCAGAACACTATGTGAATGTGGATAATACTCATAGAATTCAGAGTAATAGATACTGGAATTGCCCGGGATCAGTTATGGAACAGTTGAATTACAAGAAAATAGAACCTTACTATAAAACGGGCAGCATAAATACATTGGAAACAGGATCAAACTGCTGTGAAATGAATATACTGTTTACATTTTTAATTCGAGTTCAATTAGATGGCTTTTCTAAATAAAAGTAGCTATTTTCTCAAATAATTCAAAATTTCACAGCTCAGAACACTATGTGAAGGAGCTTAGAATTCTTAGAATTCAGATTAATAGATACTGGAATTGCCCGGGATCAGTTAGGGAACCGCTGAATTACAAGAAAATAGAACCTTAATAATATACGGGTAGCTTAGATACACTGAAAAGAGGTTCACAATGCTGCGAAATGACCAATATACTGTTTCCATTTGTAATTGCAGTTCAATAAGATGGCTTTTCTAAACTACTCTAGTTATAATCCTTAAGATTTCAAACTTTCACAGCTCTGAACACTATGTGAATGTGGTTAGTACTCTTAGAATTCACAGTAATAGATACAGGAATTGCCCGAGAGACGTTATGGAACTGTTGAATTACAAGAAAATAGAAACTTAATATAAAACGGGCAGAGTAAATTCACTCAAAAGAGGTTCACACAGCTGTGAAATGACGAGTATACTGTTTATGTTTTTAATTCCAATGAATTAGATGGCTTTTCTAAAGGAACATAGTTATAATCCTTTAAAATGCAAACTTATGGAGTTCAGAACCCTATGTGAATTTTGGTAAAACTCCAGGACTTGTAAATAATTCACACTGGAATTGCCCGGAAAAGGTTATCATACAGTTGAATTACAAGTAAGTAGAAGCTTAATATCAAACAGGCAGCTTAAACACACTGAAAAGAGGTTCACACAGCTGTGAAAAGACGCCTACACTGTTTCCATTCTTAATTCCGGTTCAATAAGACGGCTTTTCTAAACGAATGTACCTATATTCCCTGGGAATCCAACCTTATACAGCTTAGAACACTATGTGAATGTGGTTTGTACTCTTAAAATTCACAGTAGTAGACACTGGAATTACCCGGAAATGGTTATGGAACAGTTGAATTACAAGTAAATTGAACCTTAATATAAAACTGACATCGTAAATACACTGAAAAGAGGTTCACACAGCTGTGAAATGACGACTATACTCTTTACATTTTTAATTCAGGTTCAATAAGATGGCTTTTCTAAACTACTCTAGTTATAATCCTTAAGAATTCACAATTTTACAGCTCAGAACACTATGTGAATGTGGTTAATTGTCTTAGAATTCACAGTAATCGATACTGGAAATCCCGGGGAACGGTTAAGGAACAGATGAATTACAAGTAAATAGAGCCTTAATATAAAACCGGTAGCTTAAATACACTGAAAGGAGGGGCACACAGCTGTGAAATGACGAGTATACTCTTTATATTTTAAATTCCGATTCAATAAGATGGCTTTTCTAAATGAAGGTAGCTATATTCTGTCAGAATTCAAACTGATAGAGCTGAGAACACTATGTGAATGAGGTTAGAACTTTAGAATTCGCAGTAGTAGATACTGGAATTGCCCGAGATCGGTTATGGAACGGTTGAATTAGAAGAAAATGGAAACTTCATATAAAACGGGCAGCGTAAATACACTGAAAAGAGGTTCACACAGATGTGAAATGACCAGTATACTGTTTACATTTTTTAATCGAGTTCAATAAGATGGCTTTTCTAAACTACAGTAGTTATGATCATTAAGAATTCAAACTTATACAGCTCTGAACACTATGTGAATGTGGTGAGTACTCTTAGAATTCACAGTAATAGATACTGGAATTGCCCGGGTTCGGTTATGGAACAATTGAATTACAAGTAAACAGAACCTTCATATAAAACGGCCAGCTTAAATAACTGAAAATAGGTTAATACTGCTGTGAAATAACCAGTATACTGGTTACAGTTGTATTTCCAGTTCCATAAGATGGCTTTTCTAAACTACAGTTGCTATAATCCTTAAGATTTCACACTTATACAGCTCAGAACACTATGTGAATGTGGATAATACTCATAGAATTCAGAGTAATAGATACTGGAATTGCCCGGGATCAGTTATGGAACAGTTGAATTACAAGAAAATAGAACCTTAATATAAAACGGGCAGCATAAATACATTGAAAACAGGATCAAACAGCTGTGAAATGAATATACTGTTTACATTTTTAATTCGAGTTCAATTAGATGGCTTTTCTAAATAAAAGTAGCTATTTTCTCAAATAATTCAAACTTTCACAGCTCAGAACACTATGTGAAGGAGCTTAGAATTCTTAGAATTCAGATTAATAGATACTGGAATTGCCCGGGATCAGTTAGGGAACCGCTGAATTACAAGAAAATAGAACCTTAATAATATACGGGTAGCTTAGATACACTGAAAAGAGGTTCACAATGCTGCGAAATGACCAATATACTGTTTCCATTTGTAATTGCAGTTCAATAAGATGGCTTTTCTAAACTACTCTAGTTATAATCCTTAAGATTTCAAACTTTCACAGCTCTGAACACTATGTGAATGTGGTTAGTACTCTTAGAATTCACAGTAATAGATACTGGAATTGCCCGAGAGACGTTATGGAACTGTTGAATTACAAGAAAATAGAAACTTAATATAAAACGGGCAGAGTAAATTCACTCTTAAGAGGTTCACACAGCTGTGAAATGACGAGTATACTGTTTATGTTTTTAATTCCAATGAATTAGATGGCTTTTCTAAAGGAACATAGTTATAATCCTTTAAAATGCAAACTTATGGAGTTCAGAACCCTATGTGAATTTTGGTAAAACTCCAGGACTTGTAAATAATTCACACTGGAATTGCCCGGAAAAGGTTATCATACAGTTGAATTACAAGTAAGTAGAAGCTTAATATCAAACAGGCAGCTTAAACACACTGAAAAGAGGTTCACACAGCTGTGAAAAGACGCCTACACTGTTTCCATTCTTAATTCCGGTTCAATAAGACGGCTTTTCTAAACGAATGTACCTATATTCCCTGGGAATCCAACCTTATACAGCTTAGAACACTATGTGAATGTGGTTTGTACTCTTAAAATTCACAGTATTAGACACTGGAATTACCCGGAAATGGTTATGGAACAGTTGAATTACAAGTAAATTGAACCTTAATATAAAACTGACATCGTAAATACACTGAAAAGAGGTTCACACAGCTGTGAAATGACGACTATACTCTTTACATTTTTAATTCAGGTTCAATAAGATGGCTTTTCTAAACTACCCTAGTTATAATCCTTAAGAATTCACACTTTTACAGCTCAGAACACTATGTGAATGTGGTTAATCGCCTTAGAATTCACAGTAATCGATACTGGAAATCCCGGGGAACGGTTAAGGAACAGATGAATTACAAGAAAATAGAACCTTAATATAAAACGGGTAGCTTAAATACACTGAAAGGAGGGTCACACAGCTGTGAAATGACGAGTATACTCTTTATATTTTAAATTCCGATTCAATAAGATGGCTTTTCTAAATGAAGGTAGCTATATTCTGTCAGAATTCAAACTGATAGAGCTGAGAACACTATGTGAATGAGGTTAGAACTTTAGAATTCGCAGTAGTAGATACTGGAATTGCCCGAGATCGGTTATGGAACGGTTGAATTAGAAGAAAATGGAAACTTCATATAAAACGGGCAGCGTAAATACACTGAAAAGAGGTTCACACAGATGTGAAATGACCAGTATACTGTTTACATTTTTTAATCGAGTTCAATAAGATGGCTTTTCTAAACTACAGTAGTTATGATCCTTAAGAATTCAAACTTATACAGCTCTGAACACTATGTGAATGTGGTGAGTACTCTTAGAATTCACAGTAATAGATACTGGAATTGCCCGGGTTCGGTTATGGAACAATTGAATTACAAGTAAACAGAACCTTCATATAAAACGGCCAGCTTAAATAACTGAAAATAGGTTAATACTGCTGTGAAATAACCAGTATACTGTTTACAGTTGTATTTCCAGTTCCATAAGATGGCTTTTCTAAACTACAGTTGCTATAATCCTTAAGATTTCAAACTTATACAGCTCAGAACACTATGTGAATGTGGATAATACTCATAGAATTCAGAGTAATAGATACTGGAATTGCCCGGGATCAGTTATGGAACAGTTGAATTACAAGAAAATAGAACCTTAATATAAAACGGGCAGCATAAATACATTGAAAACAGGATCAAACAGCTGTGAAATGAATATACTGTTTACATTTTTAATTCGAGTTCAATTAGATGGCTTTTCTAAATAAAAGTAGCTATTTTCTCAAATAATTCAAACTTTCACAGCTCAGAACACTATGTGAAGGAGCTTAGAATTCTTAGAATTCAGATTAATAGATACTGGAATTGCCCGGGATCAGTTAGGGAACCGCTGAATTACAAGAAAATAGAACCTTAATAATATACGGGTAGCTTAGATACACTGAAAAGAGGTTCACAATGCTGCGAAATGACCAATATACTGTTTCCATTTGTAATTGCAGTTCAATAAGATGGCTTTTCTAAACTACTCTAGTTATAATCCTTAAGATTTCAAACTTTCACAGCTCTGAACACTATGTGAATGTGGTTAGTACTCTTAGAATTCACAGTAATAGATACTGGAATTGCCCGAGAGACGTTATGGAACTGTTGAATTACAAGAAAATAGAAACTTAATATAAAACGGGCAGAGTAAATTCACTCTTAAGAGGTTCACACAGCTGTGAAATGACGAGTATACTGTTTATGTTTTTAATTCCAATGAATTAGATGGCTTTTCTAAAGGAACATAGTTATAATCCTTTAAAATGCAAACTTATGGAGTTCAGAACCCTATGTGAATTTTGGTAAAACTCCAGGACTTGTAAATAATTCACACTGGAATTGCCCGGAAAAGGTTATCATACAGTTGAATTACAAGTAAGTAGAAGCTTAATATCAAACAGGCAGCTTAAACACACTGAAAAGAGGTTCACACAGCTGTGAAAAGACGCCTACACTGTTTCCATTCTTAATTCCGGTTCAATAAGACGGCTTTTCTAAACGAATGTACCTATATTCCCTGGGAATCCAACCTTATACAGCTTAGAACACTATGTGAATGTGGTTTGTACTCTTAAAATTCACAGTATTAGACACTGGAATTACCCGGAAATGGTTATGGAACAGTTGAATTACAAGTAAATTGAACCTTAATATAAAACTGACATCGTAAATACACTGAAAAGAGGTTCACACAGCTGTGAAATGACGACTATACTCTTTACATTTTTAATTCAGGTTCAATAAGATGGCTTTTCTAAACTACCCTAGTTATAATCCTTAAGAATTCACACTTTTACAGCTCAGAACACTATGTGAATGTGGTTAATCGTCTTAGAATTCACAGTAATCGATACTGGAAATCCCGGGGAACGGTTAAGGAACAGATGAATTACAAGTAAATAGAGCCTTAATACAAAACGGGTAGCTTAAATACACTGAAAGGAGGGTCACACAGCTGTGAAATGACGAGTATACTCTTTATATTTTAAATTCCGATTCAATAAGATGGCTTTTCTAAATGAAGGTAGCTATATTCTGTCAGAATTCAAACTGATAGAGCTGAGAACACTATGTGAATGAGGTTAGAACTTTAGAATTCGCAGTAGTAGATACTGGAATTGCCCGAGATCGGTTATGGAACGGTTGAATTAGAAGAAAATGGAAACTTCATATAAAACGGGCAGCGTAAATACACTGAAAAGAGGTTCACACAGATGTGAAATGACCAGTATACTGTTTACATTTTTTAATCGAGTTCAATAAGATGGCTTTTCTAAACTACAGTAGTTATGATCCTTAAGAATTCAAACTTATACAGCTCTGAACACTATGTGAATGTGGTGAGTACTCTTAGAATTCACAGTAATAGATACTGGAATTGCCCGGGTTCGGTTATGGAACAATTGAATTACAAGTAAACAGAACCTTCATATAAAACGGCCAGCTTAAATAACTGAAAATAGGTTAATACTGCTGTGAAATAACCAGTATACTGTTTACAGTTGTATTTCCAGTTCCATAAGATGGCTTTTCTAAACTACAGTTGCTATAATCCTTAAGATTTCAAACTTATACAGCTCAGAACACTATGTGAATGTGGATAATACTCATAGAATTCAGAGTAATAGATACTGGAATTGCCCGGGATCAGTTATGGAACAGTTGAATTACAAGAAAATAGAACCTTAATATAAAACGGGCAGCATAAATACATTGAAAACAGGATCAAACAGCTGTGAAATGAATATACTGTTTACATTTTTAATTCGAGTTCAATTAGATGGCTTTTCTAAATAAAAGTAGCTATTTTCTCAAATAATTCAAACTTTCACAGCTCAGAACACTATGTGAAGGAGCTTAGAATTCTTAGAATTCAGATTAATAGATACTGGAATTGCCCGGGATCAGTTAGGGAACCGCTGAATTACAAGAAAGTAGAACCTTAATAATATACGGGTAGCTTAGATACACTGAAAAGAGGTTCACAATGCTGCGAAATGACCAATATACTGTTTCCATTTGTAATTGCAGTTCAATAAGATGGCTTTTCTAAACTACTCTAGTTATAATCCTTAAGATTTCAAACTTTCACAGCTCTGAACACTATGTGAATGTGGTTAGTACTCTTAGAATTCACAGTAATAGATACTGGAATTGCCCGAGAGACGTTATGGAACTGTTGAATTACAAGAAAATAGAAACTTAATATAAAACGGGCAGAGTAAATTCACTCAAAAGAGGTTCACACAGCTGTGAAATGACGAGTATACTGTTTATGTTTTTAATTCCAATGAATTAGATGGCTTTTCTAAAGGAACATAGTTATAATCCTTTAAAATGCAAACTTATGGAGTTCAGAACCCTATGTGAATTTTGGTAAAACTCCAGGACTTGTAAATAATTCACACTGGAATTGCCCGGAAAAGGTTATCATACAGTTGAATTACAAGTAAGTAGAAGCTTAATATCAAACAGGCAGCTTAAACACACTGAAAAGAGGTTCACACAGCTGTGAAAAGACGCCTACACTGTTTCCATTCTTAATTCCGGTTCAATAAGACGGCTTTTCTAAACGAATGTACCTATATTCCCTGGGAATCCAACCTTATACAGCTTAGAACACTATGTGAATGTGGTTTGTACTCTTAAAATTCACAGTATTAGACACTGGAATTACCCGGAAATGGTTATGGAACAGTTGAATTACAAGTAAATTGAACCTTAATATAAAACTGACATCGTAAATACACTGAAAAGAGGTTCACACAGCTGTGAAATGACGACTATACTCTTTACATTTTTAATTCAGGTTCAATAAGATGGCTTTTCTAAACTACCCTAGTTATAATCCTTAAGAATTCACACTTTTACAGCTCAGAACACTATGTGAATGTGGTTAATCGTCTTAGAATTCACAGTAATCGATACTGGAAATCCCCGGGAACGGTTAAGGAACAGATGAATTACAAGTAAATAGAGCCTTAATACAAAACGGGTAGCTTAAATACACTGAAAGGAGGGTCACACAGCTGTGAAATGACGAGTATACTCTTTATATTTTAAATTCCGATTCAATAAGATGGCTTTTCTAAATGAAGGTAGCTATATTCTGTCAGAATTCAAACTGATAGAGCTGAGAACACTATGTGAATGAGGTTAGAACTTTAGAATTCGCAGTAGTAGATACTGGAATTGCCCGAGATCGGTTATGGAACGGTTGAATTAGAAGAAAATGGAAACTTCATATAAAACGGGCAGCGTAAATACACTGAAAAGAGGTTCACACAGATGTGAAATGACCAGTATACTGTTTACATTTTTTAATCGAGTTCAATAAGATGGCTTTTCTAAACTACAGTAGTTATGATCCTTAAGAATTCAAACTTATACAGCTCTGAACACTATGTGAATGTGGTTAGTACTCTTAGAATTCACAGTAATAGATACTGGAATTGCCCGGGTTCGGTTATGGAACAATTGAATTACAAGTAAACAGAACCTTCATATAAAACGGCCAGCTTAAATAACTGAAAATAGGTTAATACTGCTGTGAAATAACCAGTATACTGTTTACAGTTGTATTTCCAGTTCCATAAGATGGCTTTTCTAAACTACAGTTGCTATAATCCTTAAGATTTCAAACTTATACAGCTCAGAACACTATGTGAATGTGGATAATACTCATAGAATTCAGAGTAATAGATACTGGAATTGCCCGGGATCAGTTATGGAACAGTTGAATTACAAGAAAATAGAACCTTAATATAAAACGGGCAGCATAAATACATTGAAAACAGGATCAAACAGCTGTGAAATGAATATACTGTTTACATTTTTAATTCGAGTTCAATTAGATGGCTTTTCTAAATAAAAGTAGCTATTTTCTCAAATAATTCAAACTTTCACAGCTCAGAACACTATGTGAAGGAGCTTAGAATTCTTAGAATTCAGATTAATAGATACTGGAATTGCCCGGGATCAGTTAGGGAACCGCTGAATTACAAGAAAGTAGAACCTTAATAATATACGGGTAGCTTAGATACACTGAAAAGAGGTTCACAATGCTGCGAAATGACCAATATACTGTTTCCATTTGTAATTGCAGTTCAATAAGATGGCTTTTCTAAACTACTCTAGTTATAATCCTTAAGATTTCAAACTTTCACAGCTCTGAACACTATGTGAATGTGGTTAGTACTCTTAGAATTCACAGTAATAGATACTGGAATTGCCCGAGAGACGTTATGGAACTGTTGAATTACAAGAAAATAGAAACTTAATATAAAACGGGCAGAGTAAATTCACTCAAAAGAGGTTCACACAGCTGTGAAATGACGAGTATACTGTTTATGTTTTTAATTCCAATGAATTAGATGGCTTTTCTAAAGGAACATAGTTATAATCCTTTAAAATGCAAACTTATGGAGTTCAGAACCCTATGTGAATTTTGGTAAAACTCCAGGACTTGTAAATAATTCACACTGGAATTGCCCGGAAAAGGTTATCATACAGTTGAATTACAAGTAAGTAGAAGCTTAATATCAAACAGGCAGCTTAAACACACTGAAAAGAGGTTCACACAGCTGTGAAAAGACGCCTACACTGTTTCCATTCTTAATTCCGGTTCAATAAGACGGCTTTTCTAAACGAATGTACCTATATTCCCTGGGAATCCAACCTTATACAGCTTAGAACACTATGTGAATGTGGTTTGTACTCTTAAAATTCACAGTATTAGACACTGGAATTACCCGGAAATGGTTATGGAACAGTTGAATTACAAGTAAATTGAACCTTAATATAAAACTGACATCGTAAATACACTGAAAAGAGGTTCACACAGCTGTGAAATGACGACTATACTCTTTACATTTTTAATTCAGGTTCAATAAGGTGGCTTTTCTAAACTACCCTAGTTATAATCCTTAAGAATTCACACTTTTACAGCTCAGAACACTATGTGAATGTGGTTAATCGTCTTAGAATTCACAGTAATCGATACTGGAAATCCCGGGGAACGGTTAAGGAACAGATGAATTACAAGTAAATAGAGCCTTAATACAAAACGGGTAGCTTAAATACACTGAAAGGAGGGTCACACAGCTGTGAAATGACGAGTATACTCTTTATATTTTAAATTCCGATTCAATAAGATGGCTTTTCTAAATGAAGGTAGCTATATTCTGTCAGAATTCAAACTGATAGAGCTGAGAACACTATGTGAATGAGGTTAGAACTTTAGAATTCGCAGTAGTAGATACTGGAATTGCCCGAGATCGGTTATGGAACGGTTGAATTAGAAGAAAATGGAAACTTCATATAAAACGGGCAGCGTAAATACACTGAAAAGAGGTTCACACAGATGTGAAATGACCAGTATACTGTTTACATTTTTTAATCGAGTTCAATAAGATGGCTTTTCTAAACTACAGTAGTTATGATCCTTAAGAATTCAAACTTATACAGCTCTGAACACTATGTGAATGTGGTTAGTACTCTTAGAATTCACAGTAATAGATACTGGAATTGCCCGGGTTCGGTTATGGAACAATTGAATTACAAGTAAACAGAACCTTCATATAAAACGGCCAGCTTAAATAACTGAAAATAGGTTAATACTGCTGTGAAATAACCAGTATACTGTTTACAGTTGTATTTCCAGTTCCATAAGATGGCTTTTCTAAACTACAGTTGCTATAATCCTTAAGATTTCAAACTTATACAGCTCAGAACACTATGTGAATGTGGATAATACTCATAGAATTCAGAGTAATAGATACTGGAATTGCCCGGGATCAGTTATGGAACAGTTGAATTACAAGAAAATAGAACCTTAATATAAAACGGGCAGCATAAATACATTGAAAACAGGATCAAACAGCTGTGAAATGAATATACTGTTTACATTTTTAATTCGAGTTCAATTAGATGGCTTTTCTAAATAAAAGTAGCTATTTTCTCAAATAATTCAAACTTTCACAGCTCAGAACACTATGTGAAGGAGCTTAGAATTCTTAGAATTCAGATTAATAGATACTGGAATTGCCCGGGATCAGTTAGGGAACCGTTGAATTACAAGAAAGTAGAACCTTAATAATATACGGGTAGCTTAGATACACTGAAAAGAGGTTCACAATGCTGCGAAATGACCAATATACTGTTTCCATTTGTAATTGCAGTTCAATAAGATGGCTTTTCTAAACTACTCTAGTTATAATCCTTAAGATTTCAAACTTTCACAGCTCTGAACACTATGTGAATGTGGTTAGTACTCTTAGAATTCACAGTAATAGATACTGGAATTGCCCGAGAGACGTTATGGAACTGTTGAATTACAAGAAAATAGAAACTTAATATAAAACGGGCAGAGTAAATTCACTCAAAAGAGGTTCACACAGCTGTGAAATGACGAGTATACTGTTTATGTTTTTAATTCCAATGAATTAGATGGCTTTTCTAAAGGAACATAGTTATAATCCTTTAAAATGCAAACTTATGGAGTTCAGAACCCTATGTGAATTTTGGTAAAACTCCAGGACTTGTAAATAATTCACACTGGAATTGCCCGGAAAAGGTTATCATACAGTTGAATTACAAGTAAGTAGAAGCTTAATATCAAACAGGCAGCTTAAACACACTGAAAAGAGGTTCACACAGCTGTGAAAAGACGCCTACACTGTTTCCATTCTTAATTCCGGTTCAATAAGACGGCTTTTCTAAACGAATGTACCTATATTCCCTGGGAATCCAACCTTATACAGCTTAGAACACTATGTGAATGTGGTTTGTACTCTTAAAATTCACAGTATTAGACACTGGAATTACCCGGAAATGGTTATGGAACAGTTGAATTACAAGTAAATTGAACCTTAATATAAAACTGACATCGTAAATACACTGAAAAGAGGTTCACACAGCTGTGAAATGACGACTATACTCTTTACATTTTTTAATTCAGGTTCAATAAGATGGCTTTTCTAAACTACTCTAGTTATAATCCTTAAGAATTCACACTTTTACAGCTCAGAACACTATGTGAATGTGGTTAATCGTCTTAGAATTCACAGTAATCGATACTGGAAATCCCGGGGAACGGTTAAGGAACAGATGAATTACAAGAAAATAGAACCTTAATATAAAACGGGTAGCTTAAATACACTGAAAGGAGGGTCACACAGCTGTGAAATGACGAGTATACTCTTTATATTTTAAATTCCGATTCAATAAGTTGGCTTTTCTAAATGAAGGTAGCTATATTCTGTCAGAATTCAAACTGATAGAGCTGAGAACACTATGTGAATGAGGTTAGAACTTTAGAATTCGCAGCAGTAGATACTGGAATTGCCCGAGATCGGTTATGGAACGGTTGAATTAGAAGAAAATGGAAACTTCATATAAAACGGGCAGCGTAAATACACTGAAAAGAGGTTCACACAGATGTGAAATGACCAGTATACTGTTTACATTTTTTAATCGAGTTCAATAAGATGGCTTTTCTAAACTACAGTAGTTATGATCCTTAAGAATTCAAACTTATACAGCTCTGAACACTATGTGAATGTGGTGAGTACTCTTAGAATTCACAGTAATAGATACTGGAATTGCCCGGGTTCGGTTATGGAACAATTGAATTACAAGTAAACAGAACCTTCATATAAAACGGCCAGCTTAAATAACTGAAAATAGGTTAATACTGCTGTGAAATAACCAGTATACTGTTTACAGTTGTATTTCCAGTTCCATAAGATGGCTTTTCTAAACTACAGTTGCTATAATCCTTAAGATTTCAAACTTATACAGCTCAGAACACTATGTGAATGTGGATAATACTCATAGAATTCAGAGTAATAGATACTGGAATTGCCCGGGATCAGTTATGGAACAGTTGAATTACAAGAAAATAGAACCTTAATATAAAACGGGCAGCATAAATACATTGAAAACAGGATCAAACAGCTGTGAAATGAATATACTGTTTACATTTTTAATTCGAGTTCAATTAGATGGCTTTTCTAAATAAAAGTAGCTATTTTCTCAAATAATTCAAACTTTCACAGCTCAGAACACTATGTGAAGGAGCTTAGAATTCTTAGAATTCAGATTAATAGATACTGGAATTGCCCGGGATCAGTTAGGGAACCGCTGAATTACAAGAAAATAGAACCTTAATAATATACGGGTAGCTTAGATACACTGAAAAGAGGTTCACAATGCTGCGAAATGACCAATATACTGTTTCCATTTGTAATTGCAGTTCAATAAGATGGCTTTTCTAAACTACTCTAGTTATAATCCTTAAGATTTCAAACTTTCACAGCTCTGAACACTATGTGAATGTGGTTAGTACTCTTAGAATTCACAGTAATAGATACTGGAATTGCCCGAGAGACGTTATGGAACTGTTGAATTACAAGAAAATAGAAACTTAATATAAAACGGGCAGAGTAAATTCACTCAAAAGAGGTTCACACAGCTGTGAAATGACGAGTATACTGTTTATGTTTTTAATTCCAATGAATTAGATGGCTTTTCTAAAGGAACATAGTTATAATCCTTTAAAATGCAAACTTATGGAGTTCAGAACCCTATGTGAATTTTGGTAAAACTCCAGGACTTGTAAATAATTCACACTGGAATTGCCCGGAAAAGGTTATCATACAGTTGAATTACAAGTAAGTAGAAGCTTAATATCAAACAGGCAGCTTAAACACACTGAAAAGAGGTTCACACAGCTGTGAAAAGACGCCTACACTGTTTCCATTCTTAATTCCGGTTCAATAAGACGGCTTTTCTAAACGAATGTACCTATATTCCCTGGGAATCCAACCTTATACAGCTTAGAACACTATGTGAATGTGGTTTGTACTCTTAAAATTCACAGTATTAGACACTGGAATTACCCGGAAATGGTTATGGAACAGTTGAATTACAAGTAAATTGAACCTTAATATAAAACTGACATCGTAAATACACTGAAAAGAGGTTCACACAGCTGTGAAATGACGACTATACTCTTTACATTTTTTAATTCAGGTTCAATAAGATGGCTTTTCTAAACTACTCTAGTTATAATCCTTAAGAATTCACACTTTTACAGCTCAGAACACTATGTGAATGTGGTTAATCGTCTTAGAATTCACAGTAATCGATACTGGAAATCCCGGGGAACGGTTAAGGAACAGATGAATTACAAGAAAATAGAACCTTAATATAAAACGGGTAGCTTAAATACACTGAAAGGAGGGTCACACAGCTGTGAAATGACGAGTATACTCTTTATATTTTAAATTCCGATTCAATAAGTTGGCTTTTCTAAATGAAGGTAGCTATATTCTGTCAGAATTCAAACTGATAGAGCTGAGAACACTATGTGAATGAGGTTAGAACTTTAGAATTCGCAGCAGTAGATACTGGAATTGCCCGAGATCGGTTATGGAACGGTTGAATTAGAAGAAAATGGAAACTTCATATAAAACGGGCAGCGTAAATACACTGAAAAGAGGTTCACACAGATGTGAAATGACCAGTATACTGTTTACATTTTTTAATCGAGTTCAATAAGATGGCTTTTCTAAACTACAGTAGTTATGATCCTTAAGAATTCAAACTTATACAGCTCTGAACACTATGTGAATGTGGTGAGTACTCTTAGAATTCACAGTAATAGATACTGGAATTGCCCGGGTTCGGTTATGGAACAATTGAATTACAAGTAAACAGAACCTTCATATAAAACGGCCAGCTTAAATAACTGAAAATAGGTTAATACTGCTGTGAAATAACCAGTATACTGTTTACAGTTGTATTTCCAGTTCCATAAGATGGCTTTTCTAAACTACAGTTGCTATAATCCTTAAGATTTCAAACTTATACAGCTCAGAACACTATGTGAATGTGGATAATACTCATAGAATTCAGAGTAATAGATACTGGAATTGCCCGGGATCAGTTATGGAACAGTTGAATTACAAGAAAATAGAACCTTAATATAAAACGGGCAGCATAAATACATTGAAAACAGGATCAAACAGCTGTGAAATGAATATACTGTTTACATTTTTAATTCGAGTTCAATTAGATGGCTTTTCTAAATAAAAGTAGCTATTTTCTCAAATAATTCAAACTTTCACAGCTCAGAACACTATGTGAAGGAGCTTAGAATTCTTAGAATTCAGATTAATAGATACTGGAATTGCCCGGGATCAGTTAGGGAACCGCTGAATTACAAGAAAATAGAACCTTAATAATATACGGGTAGCTTAGATACACTGAAAAGAGGTTCACAATGCTGCGAAATGACCAATATACTGTTTCCATTTGTTATTGCAGTTCAATAAGATGGCTTTTCTAAACTACTCTAGTTATAATCCTTAAGATTTCAAACTTTCACAGCTCTGAACACTATGTGAATGTGGTTAGTACTCTTAGAATTCACAGTAATAGATACTGGAATTGCCCGAGAGACGTTATGGAACTGTTGAATTACAAGAAAATAGAAACTTAATATAAAACGGGCAGAGTAAATTCACTCAAAAGAGGTTCACACAGCTGTGAAATGACGAGTATACTGTTTATGTTTTTAATTCCAATGAATTAGATGGCTTTTCTAAAGGAACATAGTTATAATCCTTTAAAATGCAAACTTATGGAGTTCAGAACCCTATGTGAATTTTGGTAAAACTCCAGGACTTGTAAATAATTCACACTGGAATTGCCCGGAAAAGGTTATCATACAGTTGAATTACAAGTAAGTAGAAGCTTAATATCAAACAGGCAGCTTAAACACACTGAAAAGAGGTTCACACAGCTGTGAAAAGACGCCTACACTGTTTCCATTCTTAATTCCGGTTCAATAAGACGGCTTTTCTAAACGAATGTACCTATATTCCCTGGGAATCCAACCTTATACAGCTTAGAACACTATGTGAATGTGGTTTGTACTCTTAAAATTCACAGTATTAGACACTGGAATTACCCGGAAATGGTTATGGAACAGTTGAATTACAAGTAAATTGAACCTTAATATAAAACTGACATCGTAAATACACTGAAAAGAGGTTCACACAGCTGTGAAATGACGACTATACTCTTTACATTTTTAATTCAGGTTCAATAAGATGGCTTTTCTAAACTACCCTAGTTATAATCCTTAAGAATTCACACTTTTACAGCTCAGAACACTATGTGAATGTGGTTAATCGTCTTAGAATTCACAGTAATCGATACTGGAAATCCCGGGGAACGGTTAAGGAACAGATGAATTACAAGTAAATAGAGCCTTAATACAAAACGGGTAGCTTAAATACACTGAAAGGAGGGTCACACAGCTGTGAAATGACGAGTATACTCTTTATATTTTAAATTCCGATTCAATAAGATGGCTTTTCTAAATGAAGGTAGCTATATTCTGTCAGAATTCAAACTGATAGAGCTGAGAACACTATGTGAATGAGGTTAGAACTTTAGAATTCGCAGTAGTAGATACTGGAATTGCCCGAGATCGGTTATGGAACGGTTGAATTAGAAGAAAATGGAAACTTCATATAAAACGGGCAGCGTAAATACACTGAAAAGAGGTTCACACAGATGTGAAATGACCAGTATACTGTTTACATTTTTTAATCGAGTTCAATAAGATGGCTTTTCTAAACTACAGTAGTTATGATCCTTAAGAATTCAAACTTATACAGCTCTGAACACTATGTGAATGTGGTGAGTACTCTTAGAATTCACAGTAATAGATACTGGAATTGCCCGGGTTCGGTTATGGAACAATTGAATTACAAGTAAACAGAACCTTCATATAAAACGGCCAGCTTAAATAACTGAAAATAGGTTAATACTGCTGTGAAATAACCAGTATACTGTTTACAGTTGTATTTCCAGTTCCATAAGATGGCTTTTCTAAACTACAGTTGCTATAATCCTTAAGATTTCAAACTTATACAGCTCAGAACACTATGTGAATGTGGATAATACTCATAGAATTCAGAGTAATAGATACTGGAATTGCCCGGGATCAGTTATGGAACAGTTGAATTACAAGAAAATAGAACCTTAATATAAAACGGGCAGCATAAATACATTGAAAACAGGATCAAACAGCTGTGAAATGAATATACTGTTTACATTTTTAATTCGAGTTCAATTAGATGGCTTTTCTAAATAAAAGTAGCTATTTTCTCAAATAATTCAAACTTTCACAGCTCAGAACACTATGTGAAGGAGCTTAGAATTCTTAGAATTCAGATTAATAGATACTGGAATTGCCCGGGATCAGTTAGGGAACCGCTGAATTACAAGAAAATAGAATCTTAATAATATACGGGTAGCTTAGATACACTGAAAAGAGGTTCACAATGCTGCGAAATGACCAATATACTGTTTCCATTTGTAATTGCAGTTCAATAAGATGGCTTTTCTAAACTACTCTAGTTATAATCCTTAAGATTTCAAACTTTCACAGCTCTGAACACTATGTGAATGTGGTTAGTACTCTTAGAATTCACAGTAATAGATACTGGAATTGCCCGAGAGACGTTATGGAACTGTTGAATTACAAGAAAATAGAAACTTAATATAAAACGGGCAGAGTAAATTCACTCAAAAGAGGTTCACACAGCTGTGAAATGACGAGTATACTGTTTATGTTTTTAATTCCAATGAATTAGATGGCTTTTCTAAAGGAACATAGTTATAATCCTTTAAAATGCAAACTTATGGAGTTCAGAACCCTATGTGAATTTTGGTAAAACTCCAGGACTTGTAAATAATTCACACTGGAATTGCCCGGAAAAGGTTATCATACAGTTGAATTACAAGTAAGTAGAAGCTTAATATCAAACAGGCAGCTTAAACACACTGAAAAGAGGTTCACACAGCTGTGAAAAGACGCCTACACTGTTTCCATTCTTAATTCCGGTTCAATAAGACGGCTTTTCTAAACGAATGTACCTATATTCCCTGGGAATCCAACCTTATACAGCTTAGAACACTATGTGAATGTGGTTTGTACTCTTAAAATTCACAGTATTAGACACTGGAATTACCCGGAAATGGTTATGGAACAGTTGAATTACAAGTAAATTGAACCTTAATATAAAACTGACATCATAAATACACTGAAAAGAGGTTCACACAGCTGTGAAATGACGACTATACTCTTTATATTTTTTAATTCAGGTTCAATAAGATGGCTTTTCTAAACTACTCTAGTTATAATCCTTAAGAATTCAGACTTTTACAGCTCAGAACACTATGTGAATGTGGTTAATCGTCTTAGATTTCACAGTAATCGATACTGGAAATCCCGGGGAACGGTTAAGGAACAGATGAATTACAAGTAAATAGAACCTTAATATAAAACGGGTAGCTTAAATACACTGAAAGGAGGGTCACACAGCTGTGAAATGACGAGTATACTCTTTATATTTTAAATTCCGATTCAATAAGATGGCTTTTCTAAATGAAGGTAGCTATATTCTGTCAGAATTCAAACTGATAGAGCTGAGAACACTATGTGAATGAGGTTAGAACTTTAGAATTCGCAGCAGTAGATACTGGAATTGCCCGAGATCGGTTATGGAACGGTTGAATTAGAAGAAAATGGAAACTTCATATAAAACGGGCAGCGTAAATACACTGAAAAGAGGTTCACACAGATGTGAAATGACCAGTATACTGTTTACATTTTTTAATCGAGTTCAATAAGATGGCTTTTCTAAACTACAGTAGTTATGATCCTTAAGAATTCAAACTTATACAGCTCTGAACACTATGTGAATGTGGTGAGTACTCTTAGAATTCACAGTAATAGATACTGGAATTGCCCGGGTTCGGTTATGGAACAATTGAATTACAAGTAAACAGAACCTTCATATAAAACGGCCAGCTTAAATAACTGAAAATAGGTTAATACTGCTGTGAAATAACCAGTATACTGTTTACAGTTGTATTTCCAGTTCCATAAGATGGCTTTTCTAAACTACAGTTGCTATAATCCTTAAGATTTCAAACTTATACAGCTCAGAACACTATGTGAATGTGGATAATACTCATAGAATTCAGAGTAATAGATACTGGAATTGCCCGGGATCAGTTATGGAACAGTTGAATTACAAGAAAATAGAACCTTAATATAAAACGGGCAGCATAAATACATTGAAAACAGGATCAAACAGCTGTGAAATGAATATACAGTTTACATTTTTAATTCGAGTTCAATTAGATGGCTTTTCTAAATAAAAGTAGCTATTTTCTCAAATAATTCAAACTTTCACAGCTCAGAACACTATGTGAAGGAGCTTAGAATTCTTAGAATTCAGATTAATAGATACTGGAATTGCCCGGGATCAGTTAGGGAACCGCTGAATTACAAGAAAAAAGAACCTTAATAATATACGGGTAGCTTAGATACACTGAAAAGAGGTTCACAATGCTGCGAAATGACCAATATACTGTTTCCATTTGTAATTGCAGTTCAATAAGATGGCTTTTCTAAACTACTCTAGTTATAATCCTTAAGATTTCAAACTTTCACAGCTCTGAACACTATGTGAATGTGGTTAGTACTCTTAGAATTCACAGTAATAGATACTGGAATTGCCCGAGAGACGTTATGGAACTGTTGAATTACAAGAAAATAGAAACTTAATATAAAACGGGCAGAGTAAATTCACTCAAAAGAGGTTCACACAGCTGTGAAATGACGAGTATACTGTTTATGTTTTTAATTCCAATGAATTAGATGGCTTTTCTAAAGGAACATAGTTATAATCCTTTAAAATGCAAACTTATGGAGTTCAGAACCCTATGTGAATTTTGGTAAAACTCCAGGACTTGTAAATAATTCACACTGGAATTGCCCGGAAAAGGTTATCATACAGTTGAATTACAAGTAAGTAGAAGCTTAATATCAAACAGGCAGCTTAAACACACTGAAAAGAGGTTCACACAGCTGTGAAAAGACGCCTACACTGTTTCCATTCTTAATTCCGGTTCAATAAGACGGCTTTTCTAAACGAATGTACCTATATTCCCTGGGAATCCAACCTTATACAGCTTAGAACACTATGTGAATGTGGTTTGTACTCTTAAAATTCACAGTATTAGACACTGGAATTACCCGGAAATGGTTATGGAACAGTTGAATTACAAGTAAATTGAACCTTAATATAAAACTGACATCGTAAATACACTGAAAAGAGGTTCACACAGCTGTGAAATGACGACTATACTCTTTACATTTTTAATTCAGGTTCAATAAGATGGCTTTTCTAAACTACCCTAGTTATAATCCTTAAGAATTCACACTTTTACAGCTCAGAACACTATGTGAATGTGGTTAATCGTCTTAGAATTCACAGTAATCGATACTGGAAATCCCGGGGAACGGTTAAGGAACAGATGAATTACAAGTAAATAGAGCCTTAATACAAAACGGGTAGCTTAAATACACTGAAAGGAGGGTCACACAGCTGTGAAATGACGAGTATACTCTTTATATTTTAAATTCCGATTCAATAAGATGGCTTTTCTAAATGAAGGTAGCTATATTCTGTCAGAATTCAAACTGATAGAGCTGAGAACACTATGTGAATGAGGTTAGAACTTTAGAATTCGCAGCAGTAGATACTGGAATTGCCCGAGATCGGTTATGGAACGGTTGAATTAGAAGAAAATGGAAACTTCATATAAAACGGGCAGCGTAAATACACTGAAAAGAGGTTCACACAGATGTGAAATGACCAGTATACTGTTTACATTTTTTAATCGAGTTCAATAAGATGGCTTTTCTAAACTACAGTAGTTATGATCCTTAAGAATTCAAACTTATACAGCTCTGAACACTATGTGAATGTGGTGAGTACTCTTAGAATTCACAGTAATAGATACTGGAATTGCCCGGGTTCGGTTATGGAACAATTGAATTACAAGTAAACAGAACCTTCATATAAAACGGCCAGCTTAAATAACTGAAAATAGGTTAATACTGCTGTGAAATAACCAGTATACTGTTTACAGTTGTATTTCCAGTTCCATAAGATGGCTTTTCTAAACTACAGTTGCTATAATCCTTAAGATTTCAAACTTATACAGCTCAGAACACTATGTGAATGTGGATAATACTCATAGAATTCAGAGTAATAGATACTGGAATTGCCCGGGATCAGTTATGGAACAGTTGAATTACAAGAAAATAGAACCTTAATATAAAACGGGCACCATAAATACATTGAAAACAGGATCAAACAGCTGTGAAATGAATATACAGTTTACATTTTTAATTCGAGTTCAATTAGATGGCTTTTCTAAATAAAAGTAGCTATTTTCTCAAATAATTCAAACTTTCACAGCTCAGAACACTATGTGAAGGAGCTTAGAATTCTTAGAATTCAGATTAATAGATACTGGAATTGCCCGGGATCAGTTAGGGAACCGCTGAATTACAAGAAAATAGAACCTTAATAATATACGGGTAGCTTAGATACACTGAAAAGAGGTTCAAAATGCTGCGAAATGACCAATATACTGTTTCCATTTGTAATTGCAGTTCAATAAGATGGCTTTTCTAAACTACTCTAGTTATAATCCTTAAGATTTCAAACTTTCACAGCTCTGAACACTATGTGAATGTGGTTAGTACTCTTAGAATTCACAGTAATAGATACTGGAATTGCCCGAGAGACGTTATGGAACTGTTGAATTACAAGAAAATAGAAACTTAATATAAAACGGGCAGAGTAAATTCACTCAAAAGAGGTTCACACAGCTGTGAAATGACGAGTATACTGTTTATGTTTTTAATTCCAATGAATTAGATGGCTTTTCTAAAGGAACATAGTTATAATCCTTTAAAATGCAAACTTATGGAGTTCAGAACCCTATGTGAATTTTGGTAAAACTCCAGGACTTGTAAATAATTCACACTGGAATTGCCCGGAAAAGGTTATCATACAGTTGAATTACAAGTAAGTAGAAGCTTAATATCAAACAGGCAGCTTAAACACACTGAAAAGAGGTTCACACAGCTGTGAAAAGACGCCTACACTGTTTCCATTCTTAATTCCGGTTCAATAAGACGGCTTTTCTAAACGAATGTACCTATATTCCCTGGGAATCCAACCTTATACAGCTTAGAACACTATGTGAATGTGGTTTGTACTCTTAAAATTCACAGTATTAGACACTGGAATTACCCGGAAATGGTTATGGAACAGTTGAATTACAAGTAAATTGAACCTTAATATAAAACTGACATCGTAAATACACTGAAAAGAGGTTCACACAGCTGTGAAATGACGACTATACTCTTTACATTTTTTAATTCAGGTTCAATAAGATGGCTTTTCTAAACTACTCTAGTTATAATCCTTAAGAATTCACACTTTTACAGCTCAGAACACTATGTGAATGTGGTTAATCGTCTTAGAATTCACAGTAATCGATACTGGAAATCCCGGGGAACGGTTAAGGAACAGATGAATTACAAGAAAATAGAACCTTAATATAAAACGGGTAGCTTAAATACACTGAAAGGAGGGTCACACAGCTGTGAAATGACGAGTATACTCTTTATATTTTAAATTCCGATTCAATAAGATGGCTTTTCTAAATGAAGGTAGCTATATTCTGTCAGAATTCAAACTGATAGAGCTGAGAACACTATGTGAATGAGGTTAGAACTTTAGAATTCGCAGCAGTAGATACTGGAATTGCCCGAGATCGGTTATGGAACGGTTGAATTAGAAGAAAATGGAAACTTCATATAAAACGGGCAGCGTAAATACACTGAAAAGAGGTTCACACAGATGTGAAATGACCAGTATACTGTTTACATTTTTTAATCGAGTTCAATAAGATGGCTTTTCTAAACTACAGTAGTTATGATCCTTAAGAATTCAAACTTATACAGCTCTGAACACTATGTGAATGTGGTGAGTACTCTTAGAATTCACAGTAATAGATACTGGAATTGCCCGGGTTCGGTTATGGAACAATTGAATTACAAGTAAACAGAACCTTCATATAAAACGGCCAGCTTAAATAACTGAAAATAGGTTAATACTGCTGTGAAATAACCAGTATACTGTTTACAGTTGTATTTCCAGTTCCATAAGATGGCTTTTCTAAACTACAGTTGCTATAATCCTTAAGATTTCAAACTTATACAGCTCAGAACACTATGTGAATGTGGATAATACTCATAGAATTCAGAGTAATAGATACTGGAATTGCCCGGGATCAGTTATGGAACAGTTGAATTACAAGAAAATAGAACCTTAATATAAAACGGGCAGCATAAATACATTGAAAACAGGATCAAACAGCTGTGAAATGAATATACTGTTTACATTTTTAATTCGAGTTCAATTAGATGGCTTTTCTAAATAAAAGTAGCTATTTTCTCAAATAATTCAAACTTTCACAGCTCAGAACACTATGTGAAGGAGCTTAGAATTCTTAGAATTCAGATTAATAGATACTGGAATTGCCCGGGATCAGTTAGGGAACCGCTGAATTACAAGAAAAAAGAACCTTAATAATATACGGGTAGCTTAGATACACTGAAAAGAGGTTCACAATGCTGCGAAATGACCAATATACTGTTTCCATTTGTAATTGCAGTTCAATAAGATGGCTTTTCTAAACTACTCTAGTTATAATCCTTAAGATTTCAAACTTTCACAGCTCTGAACACTATGTGAATGTGGTTAGTACTCTTAGAATTCACAGTAATAGATACTGGAATTGCCCGAGAGACGTTATGGAACTGTTGAATTACAAGAAAATAGAAACTTAATATAAAACGGGCAGAGTAAATTCACTCAAAAGAGGTTCACACAGCTGTGAAATGACGAGTATACTGTTTATGTTTTTAATTCCAATGAATTAGATGGCTTTTCTAAAGGAACATAGTTATAATCCTTTAAAATGCAAACTTATGGAGTTCAGAACCCTATGTGAATTTTGGTAAAACTCCAGGACTTGTAAATAATTCACACTGGAATTGCCCGGAAAAGGTTATCATACAGTTGAATTACAAGTAAGTAGAAGCTTAATATCAAACAGGCAGCTTAAACACACTGAAAAGAGGTTCACACAGCTGTGAAAAGACGCCTACACTGTTTCCATTCTTAATTCCGGTTCAATAAGACGGCTTTTCTAAACGAATGTACCTATATTCCCTGGGAATCCAACCTTATACAGCTTAGAACACTATGTGAATGTGGTTTGTACTCTTAAAATTCACAGTATTAGACACTGGAATTACCCGGAAATGGTTATGGAACAGTTGAATTACAAGTAAATTGAACCTTAATATAAAACTGACATCGTAAATACACTGAAAAGAGGTTCACACAGCTGTGAAATGACGACTATACTCTTTACATTTTTAATTCAGGTTCAATAAGATGGCTTTTCTAAACTACCCTAGTTATAATCCTTAAGAATTCACACTTTTACAGCTCAGAACACTATGTGAATGTGGTTAATCGTCTTAGAATTCACAGTAATCGATACTGGAAATCCCGGGGAACGGTTAAGGAACAGATGAATTACAAGTAAATAGAGCCTTAATACAAAACGGGTAGCTTAAATACACTGAAAGGAGGGTCACACAGCTGTGAAATGACGAGTATACTCTTTATATTTTAAATTCCGATTCAATAAGATGGCTTTTCTAAATGAAGGTAGCTATATTCTGTCAGAATTCAAACTGATAGAGCTGAGAACACTATGTGAATGAGGTTAGAACTTTAGAATTCGCAGTAGTAGATACTGGAATTGCCCGAGATCGGTTATGGAACGGTTGAATTAGAAGAAAATGGAAACTTCATATAAAACGGGCAGCGTAAATACACTGAAAAGAGGTTCACACAGATGTGAAATGACCAGTATACTGTTTACATTTTTTAATCGAGTTCAATAAGATGGCTTTTCTAAACTACAGTAGTTATGATCCTTAAGAATTCAAACTTATACAGCTCTGAACACTATGTGAATGTGGTGAGTACTCTTAGAATTCACAGTAATAGATACTGGAATTGCCCGGGTTCGGTTATGGAACAATTGAATTACAAGTAAACAGAACCTTCATATAAAACGGCCAGCTTAAATAACTGAAAATAGGTTAATACTGCTGTGAAATAACCAGTATACTGTTTACAGTTGTATTTCCAGTTCCATAAGATGGCTTTTCTAAACTACAGTTGCTATAATCCTTAAGATTTCAAACTTATACAGCTCAGAACACTATGTGAATGTGGATAATACTCATAGAATTCAGAGTAATAGATACTGGAATTGCCCGGGATCAGTTATGGAACAGTTGAATTACAAGAAAATAGAACCTTAATATAAAACGGGCAGCATAAATACATTGAAAACAGGATCAAACAGCTGTGAAATGAATATACTGTTTACATTTTTAATTCGAGTTCAATTAGATGGCTTTTCTAAATAAAAGTAGCTATTTTCTCAAATAATTCAAACTTTCACAGCTCAGAACACTATGTGAAGGAGCTTAGAATTCTTAGAATTCAGATTAATAGATACTGGAATTGCCCGGGATCAGTTAGGGAACCGTTGAATTACAAGAAAGTAGAACCTTAATAATATACGGGTAGCTTAGATACACTGAAAAGAGGTTCACAATGCTGCGAAATGACCAATATACTGTTTCCATTTGTAATTGCAGTTCAATAAGATGGCTTTTCTAAACTACTCTAGTTATAATCCTTAAGATTTCAAACTTTCACAGCTCTGAACACTATGTGAATGTGGTTAGTACTCTTAGAATTCACAGTAATAGATACTGGAATTGCCCGAGAGACGTTATGGAACTGTTGAATTACAAGAAAATAGAAACTTAATATAAAACGGGCAGAGTAAATTCACTCAAAAGAGGTTCACACAGCTGTGAAATGACGAGTATACTGTTTATGTTTTTAATTCCAATGAATTAGATGGCTTTTCTAAAGGAACATAGTTATAATCCTTTAAAATGCAAACTTATGGAGTTCAGAACCCTATGTGAATTTTGGTAAAACTCCAGGACTTGTAAATAATTCACACTGGAATTGCCCGGAAAAGGTTATCATACAGTTGAATTACAAGTAAGTAGAAGCTTAATATCAAAGAGGCAGCTTAAACACACTGAAAAGAGGTTCACACAGCTGTGAAAAGACGCCTACACTGTTTCCATTCTTAATTCCGGTTCAATAAGACGGCTTTTCTAAACGAATGTACCTATATTCCCTGGGAATCCAACCTTATACAGCTTAGAACACTATGTGAATGTGGTTTGTACTCTTAAAATTCACAGTATTAGACACTGGAATTACCCGGAAATGGTTATGGAACAGTTGAATTACAAGTAAATTGAACCTTAATATAAAACTGACATCGTAAATACACTGAAAAGAGGTTCACACAGCTGTGAAATGACGACTATACTCTTTACATTTTTAATTCAGGTTCTATAAGATGGCTTTTCTAAACTACCCTAGTTATAATCCTTAAGAATTCACACTTTTACAGCTCAGAACACTATGTGAATGTGGTTAATCGTCTTAGAATTCACAGTAATCGATACTGGAAATCCCGGGGAACGGTTAAGGAACAGATGAATTACAAGTAAATAGAGCCTTAATACAAAACGGGTAGCTTAAATACACTGAAAGGAGGGTCACACAGCTGTGAAATGACGAGTATACTCTTTATATTTTAAATTCCGATTCAATAAGATGGCTTTTCTAAATGAAGGTAGCTATATTCTGTCAGAATTCAAACTGATAGAGCTGAGAACACTATGTGAATGAGGTTAGAACTTTAGAATTCGCAGTAGTAGATACTGGAATTGCCCGAGATCGGTTATGGAACGGTTGAATTAGAAGAAAATGGAAACTTCATATAAAACGGGCAGCGTAAATACACTGAAAAGAGGTTCACACAGATGTGAAATGACCAGTATACTGTTTACATTTTTTAATCGAGTTCAATAAGATGGCTTTTCTAAACTACAGTAGTTATGATCCTTAAGAATTCAAACTTATACAGCTCTGAACACTATGTGAATGTGGTGAGTACTCTTAGAATTCACAGTAATAGATACTGGAATTGCCCGGGTTCGGTTATGGAACAATTGAATTACAAGTAAACAGAACCTTCATATAAAACGGCCAGCTTAAATAACTGAAAATAGGTTAATACTGCTGTGAAATAACCAGTATACTGTTTACAGTTGTATTTCCAGTTCCATAAGATGGCTTTTCTAAACTACAGTTGCTATAATCCTTAAGATTTCAAACTTATACAGCTCAGAACACTATGTGAATGTGGATAATACTCATAGAATTCAGAGTAATAGATACTGGAATTGCCCGGGATCAGTTATGGAACAGTTGAATTACAAGAAAATAGAACCTTAATATAAAACGGGCACCATAAATACATTGAAAACAGGATCAAACAGCTGTGAAATGAATATACAGTTTACATTTTTAATTCGAGTTCAATTAGATGGCTTTTCTAAATAAAAGTAGCTATTTTCTCAAATAATTCAAACTTTCACAGCTCAGAACACTATGTGAAGGAGCTTAGAATTCTTAGAATTCAGATTAATAGATACTGGAATTGCCCGGGATCAGTTAGGGAACCGCTGAATTACAAGAAAATAGAACCTTAATAATATACGGGTAGCTTAGATACACTGAAAAGAGGTTCAAAATGCTGCGAAATGACCAATATACTGTTTCCATTTGTAATTGCAGTTCAATAAGATGGCTTTTCTAAACTACTCTAGTTATAATCCTTAAGATTTCAAACTTTCACAGCTCTGAACACTATGTGAATGTGGTTAGTACTCTTAGAATTCACAGTAATAGATACTGGAATTGCCCGAGAGACGTTATGGAACTGTTGAATTACAAGAAAATAGAAACTTAATATAAAACGGGCAGAGTAAATTCACTCAAAAGAGGTTCACACAGCTGTGAAATGACGAGTATACTGTTTATGTTTTTAATTCCAATGAATTAGATGGCTTTTCTAAAGGAACATAGTTATAATCCTTTAAAATGCAAACTTATGGAGTTCAGAACCCTATGTGAATTTTGGTAAAACTCCAGGACTTGTAAATAATTCACACTGGAATTGCCCGGAAAAGGTTATCATACAGTTGAATTACAAGTAAGTAGAAGCTTAATATCAAACAGGCAGCTTAAACACACTGAAAAGAGGTTCACACAGCTGTGAAAAGACGCCTACACTGTTTCCATTCTTAATTCCGGTTCAATAAGACGGCTTTTCTAAACGAATGTACCTATATTCCCTGGGAATCCAACCTTATACAGCTTAGAACACTATGTGAATGTGGTTTGTACTCTTAAAATTCACAGTATTAGACACTGGAATTACCCGGAAATGGTTATGGAACAGTTGAATTACAAGTAAATTGAACCTTAATATAAAACTGACATCGTAAATACACTGAAAAGAGGTTCACACAGCTGTGAAATGACGACTATACTCTTTACATTTTTTAATTCAGGTTCAATAAGATGGCTTTTCTAAACTACTCTAGTTATAATCCTTAAGAATTCACACTTTTACAGCTCAGAACACTATGTGAATGTGGTTAATCGTCTTAGAATTCACAGTAATCGATACTGGAAATCCCGGGGAACGGTTAAGGAACAGATGAATTACAAGAAAATAGAACCTTAATATAAAACGGGTAGCTTAAATACACTGAAAGGAGGGTCACACAGCTGTGAAATGACGAGTATACTCTTTATATTTTAAATTCCGATTCAATAAGATGGCTTTTCTAAATGAAGGTAGCTATATTCTGTCAGAATTCAAACTGATAGAGCTGAGAACACTATGTGAATGAGGTTAGAACTTTAGAATTCGCAGCAGTAGATACTGGAATTGCCCGAGATCGGTTATGGAACGGTTGAATTAGAAGAAAATGGAAACTTCATATAAAACGGGCAGCGTAAATACACTGAAAAGAGGTTCACACAGATGTGAAATGACCAGTATACTGTTTACATTTTTTAATCGAGTTCAATAAGATGGCTTTTCTAAACTACAGTAGTTATGATCCTTAAGAATTCAAACTTATACAGCTCTGAACACTATGTGAATGTGGTGAGTACTCTTAGAATTCACAGTAATAGATACTGGAATTGCCCGGGTTCGGTTATGGAACAATTGAATTACAAGTAAACAGAACCTTCATATAAAACGGCCAGCTTAAATAACTGAAAATAGGTTAATACTGCTGTGAAATAACCAGTATACTGTTTACAGTTGTATTTCCAGTTCCATAAGATGGCTTTTCTAAACTACAGTTGCTATAATCCTTAAGATTTCAAACTTATACAGCTCAGAACACTATGTGAATGTGGATAATACTCATAGAATTCAGAGTAATAGATACTGGAATTGCCCGGGATCAGTTATGGAACAGTTGAATTACAAGAAAATAGAACCTTAATATAAAACGGGCAGCATAAATACATTGAAAACAGGATCAAACAGCTGTGAAATGAATATACTGTTTACATTTTTAATTCGAGTTCAATTAGATGGCTTTTCTAAATAAAAGTAGCTATTTTCTCAAATAATTCAAACTTTCACAGCTCAGAACACTATGTGAAGGAGCTTAGAATTCTTAGAATTCAGATTAATAGATACTGGAATTGCCCGGGATCAGTTAGGGAACCGCTGAATTACAAGAAAAAAGAACCTTAATAATATACGGGTAGCTTAGATACACTGAAAAGAGGTTCACAATGCTGCGAAATGACCAATATACTGTTTCCATTTGTAATTGCAGTTCAATAAGATGGCTTTTCTAAACTACTCTAGTTATAATCCTTAAGATTTCAAACTTTCACAGCTCTGAACACTATGTGAATGTGGTTAGTACTCTTAGAATTCACAGTAATAGATACTGGAATTGCCCGAGAGACGTTATGGAACTGTTGAATTACAAGAAAATAGAAACTTAATATAAAACGGGCAGAGTAAATTCACTCAAAAGAGGTTCACACAGCTGTGAAATGACGAGTATACTGTTTATGTTTTTAATTCCAATGAATTAGATGGCTTTTCTAAAGGAACATAGTTATAATCCTTTAAAATGCAAACTTATGGAGTTCAGAACGCTATGTGAATTTTGGTAAAACTCCAGGACTTGTAAATAATTCACACTGGAATTGCCCGGAAAAGGTTATCATACAGTTGAATTACAAGTAAGTAGAAGCTTAATATCAAACAGGCAGCTTAAACACACTGAAAAGAGGTTCACACAGCTGTGAAAAGACGCCTACACTGTTTCCATTCTTAATTCCGGTTCAATAAGACGGCTTTTCTAAACGAATGTACCTATATTCCCTGGGAATCCAACCTTATACAGCTTAGAACACTATGTGAATGTGGTTTGTACTCTTAAAATTCACAGTATTAGACACTGGAATTACCCGGTAATGGTTATGGAACAGTTGAATTACAAGTAAATTGAACCTTAATATAAAACTGACATCATAAATACACTGAAAAGAGGTTCACACAGCTGTGAAATGACGACTATACTCTTTACATTTTTTAATTCAGGTTCAATAAGATGGCTTTTCTAAACTACTCTAGTTATAATCCTTAAGAATTCACACTTTTACAGCTCAGAACACTATGTGAATGTGGTTAATCGTCTTAGAATTCACAGTAATCGATACTGGAAATCCCGGGGAACGGTTAAGGAACAGATGAATTACAAGTAAATAGAACCTTAATATAAAACGGGTAGCTTAAATACACTGAAAGGAGGGTCACACAGCTCTGAAATGACGAGTATACTCTTTATATTTTAAATTCCGATTCAATAAGATGGCTTTTCTAAATGAAGGTAGCTATATTCTGTCAGAATTCAAACTGATAGAGCTGAGAACACTATGTGAATGAGGTTAAAACTTTAGAATTCGCAGTAGTAGATACTGGAATTGCCCGAGATCGGTTATGGAACGGTTGAATTAGAAGAAAATGGAAACTTCATATAAAACGGGCAGCGTAAATACACTGAAAAGAGGTTCACACAGATGTGAAATGACCAGTATACTGTTTACATTTTTTAATCGAGTTCAATAAGATGGCTTTTCTAAACTACAGTAGTTATGATCCTTAAGAATTCAAACTTATACAGCTCTGAACACTATGTGAATGTGGTGAGTACTCTTAGAATTCACAGTAATAGATACTGGAATTGCCCGGGTTCGGTTATGGAACAATTGAATTACAAGTAAACAGAACCTTCATATAAAACGGCCAGCTTAAATAACTGAAAATAGGTTAATACTGCTGTGAAATAACCAGTATACTGTTTACAGTTGTATTTCCAGTTCCATAAGATGGCTTTTCTAAACTACAGTTGCTATAATCCTTAAGATTTCAAACTTATACAGCTCAGAACACTATGTGAATGTGGATAATACTCATAGAATTCAGAGTAATAGATACTGGAATTGCCCGGGATCAGTTATGGAACAGTTGAATTACAAGAAAATAGAACCTTAATATAAAACGGGCAGCATAAATACATTGAAAACAGGATCAAACAGCTGTGAAATGAATATACTGTTTACATTTTTAATTCGAGTTCAATTAGATGGCTTTTCTAAATAAAAGTAGCTATTTTCTCAAATAATTCAAACTTTCACAGCTCAGAACACTATGTGAAGGAGCTTAGAATTCTTAGAATTCAGATTAATAGATACTGGAATTGCCCGGGATCAGTTAGGGAACCGCTGAATTACAAGAAAAAAGAACCTTAATAATATACGGGTAGCTTAGATACACTGAAAAGAGGTTCACAATGCTGCGAAATGACCAATATACTGTTTCCATTTGTAATTGCAGTTCAATAAGATGGCTTTTCTAAACTACTCTAGTTATAATCCTTAAGATTTCAAACTTTCACAGCTCTGAACACTATGTGAATGTGGTTAGTACTCTTAGAATTCACAGTAATAGATACTGGAATTGCCCGAGAGACGTTATGGAACTGTTGAATTACAAGAAAATAGAAACTTAATATAAAACGGGCAGAGTAAATTCACTCAAAAGAGGTTCACACAGCTGTGAAATGACGAGTATACTGTTTATGTTTTTAATTCCAATGAATTAGATGGCTTTTCTAAAGGAACATAGTTATAATCCTTTAAAATGCAAACTTATGGAGTTCAGAACGCTATGTGAATTTTGGTAAAACTCCAGGACTTGTAAATAATTCACACTGGAATTGCCCGGAAAAGGTTATCATACAGTTGAATTACAAGTAAGTAGAAGCTTAATATCAAACAGGCAGCTTAAACACACTGAAAAGAGGTTCACACAGCTGTGAAAAGACGCCTACACTGTTTCCATTCTTAATTCCGGTTCAATAAGACGGCTTTTCTAAACGAATGTACCTATATTCCCTGGGAATCCAACCTTATACAGCTTAGAACACTATGTGAATGTGGTTTGTACTCTTAAAATTCACAGTATTAGACACTGGAATTACCCGGTAATGGTTATGGAACAGTTGAATTACAAGTAAATTGAACCTTAATATAAAACTGACATCATAAATACACTGAAAAGAGGTTCACACAGCTGTGAAATGACGACTATACTCTTTACATTTTTTAATTCAGGTTCAATAAGATGGCTTTTCTAAACTACTCTAGTTATAATCCTTAAGAATTCACACTTTTACAGCTCAGAACACTATGTGAATGTGGTTAATCGTCTTAGAATTCACAGTAATCGATACTGGAAATCCCGGGGAACGGTTAAGGAACAGATGAATTACAAGTAAATAGAACCTTAATATAAAACGGGTAGCTTAAATACACTGAAAGGAGGGTCACACAGCTCTGAAATGACGAGTATACTCTTTATATTTTAAATTCCGATTCAATAAGATGGCTTTTCTAAATGAAGGTAGCTATATTCTGTCAGAATTCAAACTGATAGAGCTGAGAACACTATGTGAATGAGGTTAAAACTTTAGAATTCGCAGTAGTAGATACTGGAATTGCCCGAGATCGGTTATGGAACGGTTGAATTAGAAGAAAATGGAAACTTCATATAAAACGGGCAGCGTAAATACACTGAAAAGAGGTTCACACAGATGTGAAATGACCAGTATACTGTTTACATTTTTTAATCGAGTTCAATAAGATGGCTTTTCTAAACTACAGTAGTTATGATCCTTAAGAATTCAAACTTATACAGCTCTGAACACTATGTGAATGTGGTGAGTACTCTTAGAATTCACAGTAATAGATACTGGAATTGCCCGGGTTCGGTTATGGAACAATTGAATTACAAGTAAACAGAACCTTCATATAAAACGGCCAGCTTAAATAACTGAAAATAGGTTAATACTGCTGTGAAATAACCAGTATACTGTTTACAGTTGTATTTCCAGTTCCATAAGATGGCTTTTCTAAACTACAGTTGCTATAATCCTTAAGATTTCAAACTTATACAGCTCAGAACACTATGTGAATGTGGATAATACTCATAGAATTCAGAGTAATAGATACTGGAATTGCCCGGGATCAGTTATGGAACAGTTGAATTACAAGAAAATAGAACCTTAATATAAAACGGGCAGCATAAATACATTGAAAACAGGATCAAACAGCTGTGAAATGAATATACTGTTTACATTTTTAATTCGAGTTCAATTAGATGGCTTTTCTAAATAAAAGTAGCTATTTTCTCAAATAATTCAAACTTTCACAGCTCAGAACACTATGTGAAGGAGCTTAGAATTCTTAGAATTCAGGTTAATAGATACTGGAATTGCCCGGGATCAGTTAGGGAACCGTTGAATTACAAGAAAGTAGAACCTTAATAATATACGGGTAGCTTAGATACACTGAAAAGAGGTTCACAATGCTGCGAAATGACCAATATACTGTTTCCATTTGTAATTGCAGTTCAATAAGATGGCTTTTCTAAACTACTCTAGTTATAATCCTTAAGATTTCAAACTTTCACAGCTCTGAACACTATGTGAATGTGGTTAGTACTCTTAGAATTCACAGTAATAGATACTGGAATTGCCCGAGAGACGTTATGGAACTGTTGAATTACAAGAAAATAGAAACTTAATATAAAACGGGCAGAGTAAATTCACTCAAAAGAGGTTCACACAGCTGTGAAATGACGAGTATACTGTTTATGTTTTTAATTCCAATGAATTAGATGGCTTTTCTAAAGGAACATAGTTATAATCCTTTAAAATGCAAACTTATGAAGTTCAGAACCCTATGTGAATTTTGGTAAAACTCCAGGACTTGTAAATAATTCACACTGGAATTGCCCGGAAAAGGTTATCATACAGTTGAATTACAAGTAAGTAGAAGCTTAATATCAAACAGACAGCTTAAACACACTGAAAAGAGGTTCACACAGCTGTGAAAAGACGCCTACACTGTTTCCATTCTTAATTCCGGTTCAATAAGACGGCTTTTCTAAACGAATGTACCTATATTCCCTGGGAATCCAACCTTATACAGCTTAGAACACTATGTGAATGTGGTTTGTACTCTTAAAATTCACAGTATTAGACACTGGAATTACCCGGAAATGGTTATGGAACAGTTGAATTACAAGTAAATTGAACCTTAATATAAAACTGACATCGTAAATACACTGAAAAGAGGTTCACACAGCTGTGAAATGACGACTATACTCTTTACATTTTTTAATTCAGGTTCAATAAGATGGCTTTTCTAAACTACTCTAGTTATAATCCTTAAGAATTCACACTTTTACAGCTCAGAACACTATGTGAATGTGGTTAATCGTCTTAGAATTCACAGTAATCGATACTGGAAATCCCGGGGAACGGTTAAGGAACAGATGAATTACAAGTAAATAGAACCTTAATATAAAACGGGTAGCTTAAATACACTGAAAGGAGGGTCACACAGCTGTGAAATGACGAGTATACTCTTTATATTTTAAATTCCGATTCAATAAGATGGCTTTTCTAAATGAAGGTAGCTATATTCTGTCAGAATTCAAACTGATAGAGCTGAGAACACTATGTGAATGAGGTTAGAACTTTAGAATTCGCAGTAGTAGATACTGGAATTGCCCGAGATCTGTTATGGAACGGTTGAATTAGAAGAAAATGGAAACTTCATATAAAACGGGCAGCGTAAATACACTGAAAAGAGGTTCACACAGATGTGAAATGACCAGTATACTGTTTACATTTTTTAATCGAGTTCAATAAGATGGCTTTTCTAAACTACAGTAGTTATGATCCTTAAGAATTCAAACTTATACAGCTCTGAACACTATGTGAATGTGGTGAGTACTCTTAGAATTCACAGTAATAGATACTGGAATTGCCCGGGTTCGGTTATGGAACAATTGAATTACAAGTAAACAGAACCTTCATATAAAACGGCCAGCTTAAATAACTGAAAATAGGTTAATACTGCTGTGAAATAACCAGTATACTGTTTACAGTTGTATTTCCAGTTCCATAAGATGGCTTTTCTAAACTACAGTTGCTATAATCCTTAAGATTTCAAACTTATACAGCTCAGAACACTATGTGAATGTGGATAATACTCATAGAATTCAGAGTAATAGATACTGGAATTGCCCGGGATCAGTTATGGAACAGTTGAATTACAAGAAAATAGAACCTTAATATAAAACGGGCAGCATAAATACATTGAAAACAGGATCAAACAGCTGTGAAATGAATATACTGTTTACATTTTTAATTCGAGTTCAATTAGATGGCTTTTCTAAATAAAAGTAGCTATTTTCTCAAATAATTCAAACTTTCACAGCTCAGAACACTATGTGAAGGAGCTTAGAATTCTTAGAATTCAGATTAATAGATACTGGAATTGCCCGGGATCAGTTAGGGAACCGCTGAATTACAAGAAAATAGAACCTTAATAATATACGGGTAGCTTAGATACACTGAAAAGAGGTTCACAATGCTGCGAAATGACCAATATACTGTTTCCATTTGTAATTGCAGTTCAATAAGATGGCTTTTCTAAACTACTCTAGTTATAATCCTTAAGATTTTAAACTTTCACAGCTCTGAACACTATGTGAATGTGGTTAGTACTCTTAGAATTCACAGTAATAGATACTGGAATTGCCCGAGAGACGTTATGGAACTGTTGAATTACAAGAAAATAGAAACTTAATATAAAACGGGCAGAGTAAATTCACTCAAAAGAGGTTCACACAGCTGTGAAATGACGAGTATACTGTTTATGTTTTTAATTCCAATGAATTAGATGGCTTTTCTAAAGGAACATAGTTATAATCCTTTAAAATGCAAACTTATGGAGTTCAGAACCCTATGTGAATTTTGGTAAAACTCCAGGACTTGTAAATAATTCACACTGGAATTGCCCGGAAAAGGTTATCATACAGTTGAATTACAAGTAAGTAGAAGCTTAATATCAAACAGGCAGCTTAAACACACTGAAAAGAGGTTCACACAGCTGTGAAAAGACGCCTACACTGTTTCCATTCTTAATTCCGGTTCAATAAGACGGCTTTTCTAAACGAATGTACCTATATTCCCTGGGAATCCAACCTTATACAGCTTAGAACACTATGTGAATGTGGTTTGTACTCTTAAAATTCACAGTATTAGACACTGGAATTACCCGGAAATGGTTATGGAACAGTTGAATTACAAGTAAATTGAACCTTAATATAAAACTGACATCGTAAATACACTGAAAAGAGGTTCACACAGCTGTGAAATGACGACTATACTCTTTACATTTTTAATTCAGGTTCAATAAGATGGCTTTTCTAAACTACCCTAGTTATAATCCTTAAGAATTCACACTTTTACAGCTCAGAACACTATGTGAATGTGGTTAATCGTCTTAGAATTCACAGTAATCGATACTGGAAATCCCGGGGAACGGTTAAGGAACAGATGAATTACAAGTAAATAGAGCCTTAATACAAAACGGGTAGCTTAAATACACTGAAAGGAGGGTCACACAGCTGTGAAATGACGAGTATACTCTTTATATTTTAAATTCCGATTCAATAAGATGGCTTTTCTAAATGAAGGTAGCTATATTCTGTCAGAATTCAAACTGATAGAGCTGAGAACACTATGTGAATGAGGTTAGAACTTTAGAATTCGCAGTAGTAGATACTGGAATTGCCCGAGATCGGTTATGGAACGGTTGAATTAGAAGAAAATGGAAACTTCATATAAAACGGGCAGCGTAAATACACTGAAAAGAGGTTCACACAGATGTGAAATGACCAGTATACTGTTTACATTTTTTAATCGAGTTCAATAAGATGGCTTTTCTAAACTACAGTAGTTATGATCCTTAAGAATTCAAACTTATACAGCTCTGAACACTATGTGAATGTGGTGAGTACTCTTAGAATTCACAGTAATAGATACTGGAATTGCCCGGGTTCGGTTATGGAACAATTGAATTACAAGTAAACAGAACCTTCATATAAAACGGCCAGCTTAAATAACTGAAAATAGGTTAATACTGCTGTGAAATAACCAGTATACTGTTTACAGTTGTATTTCCAGTTCCATAAGATGGCTTTTCTAAACTACAGTTGCTATAATCCTTAAGATTTCAAACTTATACAGCTCAGAACACTATGTGAATGTGGATAATACTCATAGAATTCAGAGTAATAGATACTGGAATTGCCCGGGATCAGTTATGGAACAGTTGAATTACAAGAAAATAGAACCTTAATATAAAACGGGCAGCATAAATACATTGAAAACAGGATCAAACAGCTGTGAAATGAATATACTGTTTACATTTTTAATTCGAGTTCAATTAGATGGCTTTTCTAAATAAAAGTAGCTATTTTCTCAAATAATTCAAACTTTCACAGCTCAGAACACTATGTGAAGGAGCTTAGAATTCTTAGAATTCAGATTAATAGATACTGGAATTGCCCGGGATCAGTTAGGGAACCGTTGAATTACAAGAAAGTAGAACCTTAATAATATACGGGTAGCTTAGATACACTGAAAAGAGGTTCACAATGCTGCGAAATGACCAATATACTGTTTCCATTTGTAATTGCAGTTCAATAAGATGGCTTTTCTAAACTACTCTAGTTATAATCCTTAAGATTTCAAACTTTCACAGCTCTGAACACTATGTGAATGTGGTTAGTACTCTTAGAATTCACAGTAATAGATACTGGAATTGCCCGAGAGACGTTATGGAACTGTTGAATTACAAGAAAATAGAAACTTAATATAAAACGGGCAGAGTAAATTCACTCAAAAGAGGTTCACACAGCTGTGAAATGACGAGTATACTGTTTATGTTTTTAATTCCAATGAATTAGATGGCTTTTCTAAAGGAACATAGTTATAATCCTTTAAAATGCAAACTTATGGAGTTCAGAACCCTATGTGAATTTTGGTAAAACTCCAGGACTTGTAAATAATTCACACTGGAATTGCCCGGAAAAGGTTATCATACAGTTGAATTACAAGTAAGTAGAAGCTTAATATCAAACAGGCAGCTTAAACACACTGAAAAGAGGTTCACACAGCTGTGAAAAGACGCCTACACTGTTTCCATTCTTAATTCCGGTTCAATAAGACGGCTTTTCTAAACGAATGTACCTATATTCCCTGGGAATCCAACCTTATACAGCTTAGAACACTATGTGAATGTGGTTTGTACTCTTAAAATTCACAGTATTAGACACTGGAATTACCCGGAAATGGTTATGGAACAGTTGAATTACAAGTAAATTGAACCTTAATATAAAACTGACATCGTAAATACACTGAAAAGAGGTTCACACAGCTGTGAAATGACGACTATACTCTTTACATTTTTAATTCAGGTTCAATAAGATGGCTTTTCTAAACTACCCTAGTTATAATCCTTAAGAATTCACACTTTTACAGCTCAGAACACTATGTGAATGTGGTTAATCGTCTTAGAATTCACAGTAATCGATACTGGAAATCCCGGGGAACGGTTAAGGAACAGATGAATTACAAGTAAATAGAGCCTTAATACAAAACGGGTAGCTTAAATACACTGAAAGGAGGGTCACACAGCTGTGAAATGACGAGTATACTCTTTATATTTTAAATTCCGATTCAATAAGATGGCTTTTCTAAATGAAGGTAGCTATATTCTGTCAGAATTCAAACTGATAGAGCTGAGAACACTATGTGAATGAGGTTAGAACTTTAGAATTCGCAGTAGTAGATACTGGAATTGCCCGAGATCGGTTATGGAACGGTTGAATTAGAAGAAAATGGAAACTTCATATAAAACGGGCAGCGTAAATACACTGAAAAGAGGTTCACACAGATGTGAAATGACCAGTATACTGTTTACATTTTTTAATCGAGTTCAATAAGATGGCTTTTCTAAACTACAGTAGTTATGATCCTTAAGAATTCAAACTTATACAGCTCTGAACACTATGTGAATGTGGTGAGTACTCTTAGAATTCACAGTAATAGATACTGGAATTGCCCGGGTTCGGTTATGGAACAATTGAATTACAAGTAAACAGAACCTTCATATAAAACGGCCAGCTTAAATAACTGAAAATAGGTTAATACTGCTGTGAAATAACCAGTATACTGTTTACAGTTGTATTTCCAGTTCCATAAGATGGCTTTTCTAAACTACAGTTGCTATAATCCTTAAGATTTCAAACTTATACAGCTCAGAACACTATGTGAATGTGGATAATACTCATAGAATTCAGAGTAATAGATACTGGAATTGCCCGGGATCAGTTATGGAACAGTTGAATTACAAGAAAATAGAACCTTAATATAAAACGGGCAGCATAAATACATTGAAAACAGGATCAAACAGCTGTGAAATGAATATACTGTTTACATTTTTAATTCGAGTTCAATTAGATGGCTTTTCTAAATAAAAGTAGCTATTTTCTCAAATAATTCAAACTTTCACAGCTCAGAACACTATGTGAAGGAGCTTAGAATTCTTAGAATTCAGATTAATAGATACTGGAATTGCCCGGGATCAGTTAGGGAACCGTTGAATTACAAGAAAGTAGAACCTTAATAATATACGGGTAGCTTAGATACACTGAAAAGAGGTTCACAATGCTGCGAAATGACCAATATACTGTTTCCATTTGTAATTGCAGTTCAATAAGATGGCTTTTCTAAACTACTCTAGTTATAATCCTTAAGATTTCAAACTTTCACAGCTCTGAACACTATGTGAATGTGGTTAGTACTCTTAGAATTCACAGTAATAGATACTGGAATTGCCCGAGAGACGTTATGGAACTGTTGAATTACAAGAAAATAGAAACTTAATATAAAACGGGCAGAGTAAATTCACTCAAAAGAGGTTCACACAGCTGTGAAATGACGAGTATACTGTTTATGTTTTTAATTCCAATGAATTAGATGGCTTTTCTAAAGGAACATAGTTATAATCCTTTAAAATGCAAACTTATGGAGTTCAGAACCCTATGTGAATTTTGGTAAAACTCCAGGACTTGTAAATAATTCACACTGGAATTGCCCGGAAAAGGTTATCATACAGTTGAATTACAAGTAAGTAGAAGCTTAATATCAAACAGGCAGCTTAAACACACTGAAAAGAGGTTCACACAGCTGTGAAAAGACGCCTACACTGTTTCCATTCTTAATTCCGGTTCAATAAGACGGCTTTTCTAAACGAATGTACCTATATTCCCTGGGAATCCAACCTTATACAGCTTAGAACACTATGTGAATGTGGTTTGTACTCTTAAAATTCACAGTATTAGACACTGGAATTACCCGGAAATGGTTATGGAACAGTTGAATTACAAGTAAATTGAACCTTAATATAAAACTGACATCGTAAATACACTGAAAAGAGGTTCACACAGCTGTGAAATGACGACTATACTCTTTACATTTTTAATTCAGGTTCAATAAGATGGCTTTTCTAAACTACCCTAGTTATAATCCTTAAGAATTCACACTTTTACAGCTCAGAACACTATGTGAATGTGGTTAATCGTCTTAGAATTCACAGTAATCGATACTGGAAATCCCGGGGAACGGTTAAGGAACAGATGAATTACAAGTAAATAGAGCCTTAATACAAAACGGGTAGCTTAAATACACTGAAAGGAGGGTCACACAGCTGTGAAATGACGAGTATACTCTTTATATTTTAAATTCCGATTCAATAAGATGGCTTTTCTAAATGAAGGTAGCTATATTCTGTCAGAATTCAAACTGATAGAGCTGAGAACACTATGTGAATGAGGTTAGAACTTTAGAATTCGCAGTAGTAGATACTGGAATTGCCCGAGATCGGTTATGGAACGGTTGAATTAGAAGAAAATGGAAACTTCATATAAAACGGGCAGCGTAAATACACTGAAAAGAGGTTCACACAGATGTGAAATGACCAGTATACTGTTTACATTTTTTAATCGAGTTCAATAAGATGGCTTTTCTAAACTACAGTAGTTATGATCCTTAAGAATTCAAACTTATACAGCTCTGAACACTATGTGAATGTGGTTAGTACTCTTAGAATTCACAGTAATAGATACTGGAATTGCCCGGGTTCGGTTATGGAACAATTGAATTACAAGTAAACAGAACCTTCATATAAAACGGCCAGCTTAAATAACTGAAAATAGGTTAATACTGCTGTGAAATAACCAGTATACTGTTTACAGTTGTATTTCCAGTTCCATAAGATGGCTTTTCTAAACTACAGTTGCTATAATCCTTAAGATTTCAAACTTATACAGCTCAGAACACTATGTGAATGTGGATAATACTCATAGAATTCAGAGTAATAGATACTGGAATTGCCCGGGATCAGTTATGGAACAGTTGAATTACAAGAAAATAGAACCTTAATATAAAACGGGCAGCATAAATACATTGAAAACAGGATCAAACAGCTGTGAAATGAATATACTGTTTACATTTTTAATTCGAGTTCAATTAGATGGCTTTTCTAAATAAAAGTAGCTATTTTCTCAAATAATTCAAACTTTCACAGCTCAGAACACTATGTGAAGGAGCTTAGAATTCTTAGAATTCAGATTAATAGATACTGGAATTGCCCGGGATCAGTTAGGGAACCGTTGAATTACAAGAAAGTAGAACCTTAATAATATACGGGTAGCTTAGATACACTGAAAAGAGGTTCACAATGCTGCGAAATGACCAATATACTGTTTCCATTTGTAATTGCAGTTCAATAAGATGGCTTTTCTAAACTACTCTAGTTATAATCCTTAAGATTTCAAACTTTCACAGCTCTGAACACTATGTGAATGTGGTTAGTACTCTTAGAATTCACAGTAATAGATACTGGAATTGCCCGAGAGACGTTATGGAACTGTTGAATTACAAGAAAATAGAAACTTAATATAAAACGGGCAGAGTAAATTCACTCAAAAGAGGTTCACACAGCTGTGAAATGACGAGTATACTGTTTATGTTTTTAATTCCAATGAATTAGATGGCTTTTCTAAAGGAACATAGTTATAATCCTTTAAAATGCAAACTTATGGAGTTCAGAACCCTATGTGAATTTTGGTAAAACTCCAGGACTTGTAAATAATTCACACTGGAATTGCCCGGAAAAGGTTATCATACAGTTGAATTACAAGTAAGTAGAAGCTTAATATCAAACAGGCAGCTTAAACACACTGAAAAGAGGTTCACACAGCTGTGAAAAGACGCCTACACTGTTTCCATTCTTAATTCCGGTTCAATAAGACGGCTTTTCTAAACGAATGTACCTATATTCCCTGGGAATCCAACCTTATACAGCTTAGAACACTATGTGAATGTGGTTTGTACTCTTAAAATTCACAGTATTAGACACTGGAATTACCCGGAAATGGTTATGGAACAGTTGAATTACAAGTAAATTGAACCTTAATATAAAACTGACATCGTAAATACACTGAAAAGAGGTTCACACAGCTGTGAAATGACGACTATACTCTTTACATTTTTAATTCAGGTTCAATAAGATGGCTTTTCTAAACTACCCTAGTTATAATCCTTAAGAATTCACACTTTTACAGCTCAGAACACTATGTGAATGTGGTTAATCGTCTTAGAATTCACAGTAATCGATACTGGAAATCCCGGGGAACGGTTAAGGAACAGATGAATTACAAGTAAATAGAGCCTTAATACAAAACGGGTAGCTTAAATACACTGAAAGGAGGGTCACACAGCTGTGAAATGACGAGTATACTCTTTATATTTTAAATTCCGATTCAATAAGATGGCTTTTCTAAATGAAGGTAGCTATATTCTGTCAGAATTCAAACTGATAGAGCTGAGAACACTATGTGAATGAGGTTAGAACTTTAGAATTCGCAGTAGTAGATACTGGAATTGCCCGAGATCGGTTATAGAACGGTTGAATTAGAAGAAAATGGAAACTTCATATAAAACGGGCAGCGTAAATACACTGAAAAGAGGTTCACACAGATGTGAAATGACCAGTATACTGTTTACATTTTTTAATCGAGTTCAATAAGATGGCTTTTCTAAACTACAGTAGTTATGATCCTTAAGAATTCAAACTTATACAGCTCTGAACACTATGTGAATGTGGTGAGTACTCTTAGAATTCACAGTAATAGATACTGGAATTGCCCGGGTTCGGTTATGGAACAATTGAATTACAAGTAAACAGAACCTTCATATAAAACGGCCAGCTTAAATAACTGAAAATAGGTTAATACTGCTGTGAAATAACCAGTATACTGTTTACAGTTGTATTTCCAGTTCCATAAGATGGCTTTTCTAAACTACAGTTGCTATAATCCTTAAGATTTCAAACTTATACAGCTCAGAACACTATGTGAATGTGGATAATACTCATAGAATTCAGAGTAATAGATACTGGAATTGCCCGGGATCAGTTATGGAACAGTTGAATTACAAGAAAATAGAACCTTAATATAAAACGGGCAGCATAAATACATTGAAAACAGGATCAAACAGCTGTGAAATGAATATACTGTTTACATTTTTAATTCGAGTTCAATTAGATGGCTTTTCTAAATAAAAGTAGCTATTTTCTCAAATAATTCAAACTTTCACAGCTCAGAACACTATGTGAAGGAGCTTAGAATTCTTAGAATTCAGATTAATAGATACTGGAATTGCCCGGGATCAGTTAGGGAACCGTTGAATTACAAGAAAGTAGAACCTTAATAATATACGGGTAGCTTAGATACACTGAAAAGAGGTTCACAATGCTGCGAAATGACCAATATACTGTTTCCATTTGTAATTGCAGTTCAATAAGATGGCTTTTCTAAACTACTCTAGTTATAATCCTTAAGATTTCAAACTTTCACAGCTCTGAACACTATGTGAATGTGGTTAGTACTCTTAGAATTCACAGTAATAGATACTGGAATTGCCCGAGAGACGTTATGGAACTGTTGAATTACAAGAAAATAGAAACTTAATATAAAACGGGCAGAGTAAATTCACTCAAAAGAGGTTCACACAGCTGTGAAATGACGAGTATACTGTTTATGTTTTTAATTCCAATGAATTAGATGGCTTTTCTAAAGGAACATAGTTATAATCCTTTAAAATGCAAACTTATGGAGTTCAGAACCCTATGTGAATTTTGGTAAAACTCCAGGACTTGTAAATAATTCACACTGGAATTGCCCGGAAAAGGTTATCATACAGTTGAATTACAAGTAAGTAGAAGCTTAATATCAAACAGGCAGCTTAAACACACTGAAAAGAGGTTCACACAGCTGTGAAAAGACGCCTACACTGTTTCCATTCTTAATTCCGGTTCAATAAGACGGCTTTTCTAAACGAATGTACCTATATTCCCTGGGAATCCAACCTTATACAGCTTAGAACACTATGTGAATGTGGTTTGTACTCTTAAAATTCACAGTATTAGACACTGGAATTACCCGGTAATGGTTATGGAACAGTTGAATTACAAGTAAATTGAACCTTAATATAAAACTGACATCATAAATACACTGAAAAGAGGTTCACACAGCTGTGAAATGACGACTATACTCTTTACATTTTTTAATTCAGGTTCAATAAGATGGCTTTTCTAAACTACTCTAGTTATAATCCTTAAGAATTCACACTTTTACAGCTCAGAACACTATGTGAATGTGGTTAATCGTCTTAGAATTCACAGTAATCGATACTGGAAATCCCGGGGAACGGTTAAGGAACAGATGAATTACAAGTAAATAGAACCTTAATATAAAACGGGTAGCTTAAATAAACTGAAAGGAGGGTCACACAGCTCTGAAATGACGAGTATACTCTTTATATTTTAAATTCCGATTCAATAAGATGGCTTTTCTAAATGAAGGTAGCTATATTCTGTCAGAATTCAAACTGATAGAGCTGAGAACACTATGTGAATGAGGTTAAAACTTTAGAATTTGCAGTAGTAGATACTGGAATTGCCCGAGATCGGTTATGGAACGGTTGAATTAGAAGAAAATGGAAACTTCATATAAAACGGGCAGCGTAAATACACTGAAAAGAGGTTCACACAGATGTGAAATGACCAGTATACTGTTTACATTTTTTAATCGAGTTCAATAAGATGGCTTTTCTAAACTACAGTAGTTATGATCCTTAAGATTTCAAACTTATACAGCTCTGAACACTATGTGAATGTGGTGAGTACTCTTAGAATTCACAGTAATAGATACTGGAATTGCCCGAGAGACGTTATGGAACTGTTGAATTACAAGAAAATAGAAACTTAATATAAAACGGGCAGAGTAAATTCACTCAAAAGAGGTTCACACAGCTGTGAAATGACGAGTATACTGTTTATGTTTTTAATTCCAATGAATTAGATGGCTTTTCTAAAGGAACATAGTTATAATCCTTTAAAATGCAAACTTATGGAGTTCAGAACCCTATGTGAATTTTGGTAAAACTCCAGGACTTGTAAATAATTCACACTGGAATTGCCCGGAAAAGGTTATCATACAGTTGAATTACAAGTAAGTAGAAGCTTAATATCAAACAGGCAGCTTAAACACACTGAAAAGAGGTTCACACAGCTGTGAAAAGACGCCTACACTGTTTCCATTCTTAATTCCGGTTCAATAAGACGGCTTTTCTAAACGAATGTACCTATATTCCCTGGGAATCCAACCTTATACAGCTTAGAACACTATGTGAATGTGGTTTGTACTCTTAAAATTCACAGTATTAGACACTGGAATTACCCGGAAATGGTTATGGAACAGTTGAATTACAAGTATATTGAACCTTAATATAAAACTGACATCGTAAATACACTGAAAAGAGGTTCACACAGCTGTGAAATGACGACTATACTCTTTACATTTTTAATTCAGGTTCTATAAGATGGCTTTTCTAAACTACCCTAGTTATAATCCTTAAGAATTCACACTTTTACAGCTCAGAACACTATGTGAATGTGGTTAATCGTCTTAGAATTCACAGTAATCGATACTGGAAATCCCGGGGAACGGTTAAGGAACAGATGAATTACAAGTAAATAGAGCCTTAATACAAAACGGGTAGCTTAAATACACTGAAAGGAGGGTCACACAGCTGTGAAATGACGAGTATACTCTTTATATTTTAAATTCCGATTCAATAAGATGGCTTTTCTAAATGAAGGTAGCTATATTCTGTCAGAATTCAAACTGATAGAGCTGAGAACACTATGTGAATGAGGTTAGAACTTTAGAATTCGCAGTAGTAGATACTGGAATTGCCCGAGATCGGTTATGGAACGGTTGAATTAGAAGAAAATGGAAACTTCATATAAAACGGGCAGCGTAAATACACTGAAAAGAGGTTCACACAGATGTGAAATGACCAGTATACTGTTTACATTTTTTAATCGAGTTCAATAAGATGGCTTTTCTAAACTACAGTAGTTATGATCCTTAAGAATTCAAACTTATACAGCTCTGAACACTATGTGAATGTGGTGAGTACTCTTAGAATTCACAGTAATAGATACTGGAATTGCCCGGGTTCGGTTATGGAACAATTGAATTACAAGTAAACAGAACCTTCATATAAAACGGCCAGCTTAAATAACTGAAAATAGGTTAATACTGCTGTGAAATAACCAGTATACTGTTTACAGTTGTATTTCCAGTTCCATAAGATGGCTTTTCTAAACTACAGTTGCTATAATCCTTAAGATTTCAAACTTATACAGCTCAGAACACTATGTGAATGTGGATAATACTCATAGAATTCAGAGTAATAGATACTGGAATTGCCCGGGATCAGTTATGGAACAGTTGAATTACAAGAAAATAGAACCTTAATATAAAACGGGCAGCATAAATACATTGAAAACAGGATCAAACAGCTGTGAAATGAATATACTGTTTACATTTTTAATTCGAGTTCAATTAGATGGCTTTTCTAAATAAAAGTAGCTATTTTCTCAAATAATTCAAACGTTCACAGCTCAGAACACTATGTGAAGGAGCTTAGAATTCTTAGAATTCAGATTAATAGATACTGGAATTGCCCGGGATCAGTTAGGGAACCGTTGAATTACAAGAAAGTAGAACCTTAATAATATACGGGTAGCTTAGATACACTGAAAAGAGGTTCACAATGCTGCGAAATGACCAATATACTGTTTCCATTTGTAATTGCAGTTCAATAAGATGGCTTTTCTAAACTACTCTAGTTATAATCCTTAAGATTTCAAACTTTCACAGCTCTGAACACTATGTGAATGTGGTTAGTACTCTTAGAATTCACAGTAATAGATACTGGAATTGCCCGAGAGACGTTATGGAACTGTTGAATTACAAGAAAATAGAAACTTAATATAAAACGGGCAGAGTAAATTCACTCAAAAGAGGTTCACACAGCTGTGAAATGACGAGTATACTGTTTATGTTTTTAATTCCAATGAATTAGATGGCTTTTCTAAAGGAACATAGTTATAATCCTTTAAAATGCAAACTTATGGAGTTCAGAACCCTATGTGAATTTTGGTAAAACTCCAGGACTTGTAAATAATTCACACTGGAATTGCCCGGAAAAGGTTATCATACAGTTGAATTACAAGTAAGTAGAAGCTTAATATCAAACAGGCAGCTTAAACACACTGAAAAGAGGTTCACACAGCTGTGAAAAGACGCCTACACTGTTTCCATTCTTAATTCCGGTTCAATAAGACGGCTTTTCTAAACGAATGTACCTATATTCCCTGGGAATCCAACCTTATACAGCTTAGAACACTATGTGAATGTGGTTTGTACTCTTAAAATTCACAGTATTAGACACTGGAATTACCCGGAAATGGTTATGGAACAGTTGAATTACAAGTAAATTGAACCTTAATATAAAACTGACATCGTAAATACACTGAAAAGAGGTTCACACAGCTGTGAAATGACGACTATACTCTTTACATTTTTAATTCAGGTTCAATAAGATGGCTTTTCTAAACTACCCTAGTTATAATCCTTAAGAATTCACACTTTTACAGCTCAGAACACTATGTGAATGTGGTTAATCGTCTTAGAATTCACAGTAATCGATACTGGAAATCCCGGGGAACGGTTAAGGAACAGATGAATTACAAGTAAATAGAGCCTTAATACAAAACGGGTAGCTTAAATACACTGAAAGGAGGGTCACACAGCTGTGAAATGACGAGTATACTCTTTATATTTTAAATTCCGATTCAATAAGATGGCTTTTCTAAATGAAGGTAGCTATATTCTGTCAGAATTCAAACTGATAGAGCTGAGAACACTATGTGAATGAGGTTAGAACTTTAGAATTCGCAGTAGTAGATACTGGAATTGCCCGAGATCGGTTATAGAACGGTTGAATTAGAAGAAAATGGAAACTTCATATAAAACGGGCAGCGTAAATACACTGAAAAGAGGTTCACACAGATGTGAAATGACCAGTATACTGTTTACATTTTTTAATCGAGTTCAATAAGATGGCTTTTCTAAACTACAGTAGTTATGATCCTTAAGAATTCAAACTTATACAGCTCTGAACACTATGTGAATGTGGTGAGTACTCTTAGAATTCACAGTAATAGATACTGGAATTGCCCGGGTTCGGTTATGGAACAATTGAATTACAAGTAAACAGAACCTTCATATAAAACGGCCAGCTTAAATAACTGAAAATAGGTTAATACTGCTGTGAAATAACCAGTATACTGTTTACAGTTGTATTTCCAGTTCCATAAGATGGCTTTTCTAAACTACAGTTGCTATAATCCTTAAGATTTCAAACTTATACAGCTCAGAACACTATGTGAATGTGGATAATACTCATAGAATTCAGAGTAATAGATACTGGAATTGCCCGGGATCAGTTATGGAACAGTTGAATTACAAGAAAATAGAACCTTAATATAAAACGGGCAGCATAAATACATTGAAAACAGGATCAAACAGCTGTGAAATGAATATACTGTTTACATTTTTAATTCGAGTTCAATTAGATGGCTTTTCTAAATAAAAGTAGCTATTTTCTCAAATAATTCAAACTTTCACAGCTCAGAACACTATGTGAAGGAGCTTAGAATTCTTAGAATTCAGATTAATAGATACTGGAATTGCCCGGGATCAGTTAGGGAACCGTTGAATTACAAGAAAGTAGAACCTTAATAATATACGGGTAGCTTAGATACACTGAAAAGAGGTTCACAATGCTGCGAAATGACCAATATACTGTTTCCATTTGTAATTGCAGTTCAATAAGATGGCTTTTCTAAACTACTCTAGTTATAATCCTTAAGATTTCAAACTTTCACAGCTCTGAACACTATGTGAATGTGGTTAGTACTCTTAGAATTCACAGTAATAGATACTGGAATTGCCCGAGAGACGTTATGGAACTGTTGAATTACAAGAAAATAGAAACTTAATATAAAACGGGCAGAGTAAATTCACTCAAAAGAGGTTCACACAGCTGTGAAATGACGAGTATACTGTTTATGTTTTTAATTCCAATGAATTAGATGGCTTTTCTAAAGGAACATAGTTATAATCCTTTAAAATGCAAACTTATGGAGTTCAGAACCCTATGTGAATTTTGGTAAAACTCCAGGACTTGTAAATAATTCACACTGGAATTGCCCGGAAAAGGTTATCATACAGTTGAATTACAAGTAAGTAGAAGCTTAATATCAAACAGGCAGCTTAAACACACTGAAAAGAGGTTCACACAGCTGTGAAAAGACGCCTACACTGTTTCCATTCTTAATTCCGGTTCAATAAGACGGCTTTTCTAAACGAATGTACCTATATTCCCTGGGAATCCAACCTTATACAGCTTAGAACACTATGTGAATGTGGTTTGTACTCTTAAAATTCACAGTATTAGACACTGGAATTACCCGGTAATGGTTATGGAACAGTTGAATTACAAGTAAATTGAACCTTAATATAAAACTGACATCATAAATACACTGAAAAGAGGTTCACACAGCTGTGAAATGACGACTATACTCTTTACATTTTTTAATTCAGGTTCAATAAGATGGCTTTTCTAAACTACTCTAGTTATAATCCTTAAGAATTCACACTTTTACAGCTCAGAACACTATGTGAATGTGGTTAATCGTCTTAGAATTCACAGTAATCGATACTGGAAATCCCGGGGAACGGTTAAGGAACAGATGAATTACAAGTAAATAGAACCTTAATATAAAACGGGTAGCTTAAATAAACTGAAAGGAGGGTCACACAGCTCTGAAATGACGAGTATACTCTTTATATTTTAAATTCCGATTCAATAAGATGGCTTTTCTAAATGAAGGTAGCTATATTCTGTCAGAATTCAAACTGATAGAGCTGAGAACACTATGTGAATGAGGTTAAAACTTTAGAATTTGCAGTAGTAGATACTGGAATTGCCCGAGATCGGTTATGGAACGGTTGAATTAGAAGAAAATGGAAACTTCATATAAAACGGGCAGCGTAAATACACTGAAAAGAGGTTCACACAGATGTGAAATGACCAGTATACTGTTTACATTTTTTAATCGAGTTCAATAAGATGGCTTTTCTAAACTACAGTAGTTATGATCCTTAAGATTTCAAACTTATACAGCTCTGAACACTATGTGAATGTGGTGAGTACTCTTAGAATTCACAGTAATAGATACTGGAATTGCCCGAGAGACGTTATGGAACTGTTGAATTACAAGAAAATAGAAACTTAATATAAAACGGGCAGAGTAAATTCACTCAAAAGAGGTTCACACAGCTGTGAAATGACGAGTATACTGTTTATGTTTTTAATTCCAATGAATTAGATGGCTTTTCTAAAGGAACATAGTTATAATCCTTTAAAATGCAAACTTATGGAGTTCAGAACCCTATGTGAATTTTGGTAAAACTCCAGGACTTGTAAATAATTCACACTGGAATTGCCCGGAAAAGGTTATCATACAGTTGAATTACAAGTAAGTAGAAGCTTAATATCAAACAGGCAGCTTAAACACACTGAAAAGAGGTTCACACAGCTGTGAAAAGACGCCTACACTGTTTCCATTCTTAATTCCGGTTCAATAAGACGGCTTTTCTAAACGAATGTACCTATATTCCCTGGGAATCCAACCTTATACAGCTTAGAACACTATGTGAATGTGGTTTGTACTCTTAAAATTCACAGTATTAGACACTGGAATTACCCGGAAATGGTTATGGAACAGTTGAATTACAAGTAAATTGAACCTTAATATAAAACTGACATCGTAAATACACTGAAAAGAGGTTCACACAGCTGTGAAATGACGACTATACTCTTTACATTTTTAATTCAGGTTCTATAAGATGGCTTTTCTAAACTACCCTAGTTATAATCCTTAAGAATTCACACTTTTACAGCTCAGAACACTATGTGAATGTGGTTAATCGTCTTAGAATTCACAGTAATCGATACTGGAAATCCCGGGGAACGGTTAAGGAACAGATGAATTACAAGTAAATAGAGCCTTAATACAAAACGGGTAGCTTAAATACACTGAAAGGAGGGTCACACAGCTGTGAAATGACGAGTATACTCTTTATATTTTAAATTCCGATTCAATAAGATGGCTTTTCTAAATGAAGGTAGCTATATTCTGTCAGAATTCAAACTGATAGAGCTGAGAACACTATGTGAATGAGGTTAGAACTTTAGAATTCGCAGTAGTAGATACTGGAATTGCCCGAGATCGGTTATGGAACGGTTGAATTAGAAGAAAATGGAAACTTCATATAAAACGGGCAGCGTAAATACACTGAAAAGAGGTTCACACAGATGTGAAATGACCAGTATACTGTTTACATTTTTTAATCGAGTTCAATAAGATGGCTTTTCTAAACTACAGTAGTTATGATCCTTAAGAATTCAAACTTATACAGCTCTGAACACTATGTGAATGTGGTGAGTACTCTTAGAATTCACAGTAATAGATACTGGAATTGCCCGGGTTCGGTTATGGAACAATTGAATTACAAGTAAACAGAACCTTCATATAAAACGGCCAGCTTAAATAACTGAAAATAGGTTAATACTGCTGTGAAATAACCAGTATACTGTTTACAGTTGTATTTCCAGTTCCATAAGATGGCTTTTCTAAACTACAGTTGCTATAATCCTTAAGATTTCAAACTTATACAGCTCAGAACACTATGTGAATGTGGATAATACTCATAGAATTCAGAGTAATAGATACTGGAATTGCCCGGGATCAGTTATGGAACAGTTGAATTACAAGAAAATAGAACCTTAATATAAAACGGGCAGCATAAATACATTGAAAACAGGATCAAACAGCTGTGAAATGAATATACTGTTTACATTTTTAATTCGAGTTCAATTAGATGGCTTTTCTAAATAAAAGTAGCTATTTTCTCAAATAATTCAAACTTTCACAGCTCAGAACACTATGTGAAGGAGCTTAGAATTCTTAGAATTCAGATTAATAGATACTGGAATTGCCCGGGATCAGTTAGGGAACCGTTGAATTACAAGAAAGTAGAACCTTAATAATATACGGGTAGCTTAGATACACTGAAAAGAGGTTCACAATGCTGCGAAATGACCAATATACTGTTTCCATTTGTAATTGCAGTTCAATAAGATGGCTTTTCTAAACTACTCTAGTTATAATCCTTAAGATTTCAAACTTTCACAGCTCTGAACACTATGTGAATGTGGTTAGTACTCTTAGAATTCACAGTAATAGATACTGGAATTGCCCGAGAGACGTTATGGAACTGTTGAATTACAAGAAAATAGAAACTTAATATAAAACGGGCAGAGTAAATTCACTCAAAAGAGGTTCACACAGCTGTGAAATGACGAGTATACTGTTTATGTTTTTAATTCCAATGAATTAGATGGCTTTTCTAAAGGAACATAGTTATAATCCTTTAAAATGCAAACTTATGGAGTTCAGAACCCTATGTGAATTTTGGTAAAACTCCAGGACTTGTAAATAATTCACACTGGAATTGCCCGGAAAAGGTTATCATACAGTTGAATTACAAGTAAGTAGAAGCTTAATATCAAACAGGCAGCTTAAACACACTGAAAAGAGGTTCACACAGCTGTGAAAAGACGCCTACACTGTTTCCATTCTTAATTCCGGTTCAATAAGACGGCTTTTCTAAACGAATGTACCTATATTCCCTGGGAATCCAACCTTATACAGCTTAGAACACTATGTGAATGTGGTTTGTACTCTTAAAATTCACAGTATTAGACACTGGAATTACCCGGTAATGGTTATGGAACAGTTGAATTACAAGTAAATTGAACCTTAATATAAAACTGACATCATAAATACACTGAAAAGAGGTTCACACAGCTGTGAAATGACGACTATACTCTTTACATTTTTTAATTCAGGTTCAATAAGATGGCTTTTCTAAACTACTCTAGTTATAATCCTTAAGAATTCACACTTTTACAGCTCAGAACACTATGTGAATGTGGTTAATCGTCTTAGAATTCACAGTAATCGATACTGGAAATCCCGGGGAACGGTTAAGGAACAGATGAATTACAAGTAAATAGAACCTTAATATAAAACGGGTAGCTTAAATACACTGAAAGGAGGGTCACACAGCTCTGAAATGACGAGTATACTCTTTATATTTTAAATTCCGATTCAATAAGATGGCTTTTCTAAATGAAGGTAGCTATATTCTGTCAGAATTCAAACTGATAGAGCTGAGAACACTATGTGAATGAGGTTAAAACTTTAGAATTCGCAGTAGTAGATACTGGAATTGCCCGAGATCGGTTATGGAACGGTTGAATTAGAAGAAAATGGAAACTTCATATAAAACGGGCAGCGTAAATACACTGAAAAGAGGTTCACACAGATGTGAAATGACCAGTATACTGTTTACATTTTTTAATCGAGTTCAATAAGATGGCTTTTCTAAACTACAGTAGTTATGATCCTTAAGAATTCAAACTTATACAGCTCTGAACACTATGTGAATGTGGTGAGTACTCTTAGAATTCACAGTAATAGATACTGGAATTGCCCGGGTTCGGTTATGGAACAATTGAATTACAAGTAAACAGAACCTTCATATAAAACGGCCAGCTTAAATAACTGAAAATAGGTTAATACTGCTGTGAAATAACCAGTATACTGTTTACAGTTGTATTTCCAGTTCCATAAGATGGCTTTTCTAAACTACAGTTGCTATAATCCTTAAGATTTCAAACTTATACAGCTCAGAACACTATGTGAATGTGGATAATACTCATAGAATTCAGAGTAATAGATACTGGAATTGCCCGGGATCAGTTATGGAACAGTTGAATTACAAGAAAATAGAACCTTAATATAAAACGGGCAGCATAAATACATTGAAAACAGGATCAAACAGCTGTGAAATGAATATACTGTTTACATTTTTAATTCGAGTTCAATTAGATGGCTTTTCTAAATAAAAGTAGCTATTTTCTCAAATAATTCAAACTTTCACAGCTCAGAACACTATGTGAAGGAGCTTAGAATTCTTAGAATTCAGGTTAATAGATACTGGAATTGCCCGGGATCAGTTAGGGAACCGTTGAATTACAAGAAAGTAGAACCTTAATAATATACGGGTAGCTTAGATACACTGAAAAGAGGTTCACAATGCTGCGAAATGACCAATATACTGTTTCCATTTGTAATTGCAGTTCAATAAGATGGCTTTTCTAAACTACTCTAGTTATAATCCTTAAGATTTCAAACTTTCACAGCTCTGAACACTATGTGAATGTGGTTAGTACTCTTAGAATTCACAGTAATAGATACTGGAATTGCCCGAGAGACGTTATGGAACTGTTGAATTACAAGAAAATAGAAACTTAATATAAAACGGGCAGAGTAAATTCACTCAAAAGAGGTTCACACAGCTGTGAAATGACGAGTATACTGTTTATGTTTTTAATTCCAATGAATTAGATGGCTTTTCTAAAGGAACATAGTTATAATCCTTTAAAATGCAAACTTATGAAGTTCAGAACCCTATGTGAATTTTGGTAAAACTCCAGGACTTGTAAATAATTCACACTGGAATTGCCCGGAAAAGGTTATCATACAGTTGAATTACAAGTAAGTAGAAGCTTAATATCAAACAGGCAGCTTAAACACACTGAAAAGAGGTTCACACAGCTGTGAAAAGACGCCTACACTGTTTCCATTCTTAATTCCGGTTCAATAAGACGGCTTTTCTAAACGAATGTACCTATATTCCCTGGGAATCCAACCTTATACAGCTTAGAACACTATGTGAATGTGGTTTGTACTCTTAAAATTCACAGTATTAGACACTGGAATTACCCGGAAATGGTTATGGAACAGTTGAATTACAAGTAAATTGAACCTTAATATAAAACTGACATCGTAAATACACTGAAAAGAGGTTCACACAGCTGTGAAATGACGACTATACTCTTTACATTTTTTAATTCAGGTTCAATAAGATGGCTTTTCTAAACTACTCTAGTTATAATCCTTAAGAATTCACACTTTTACAGCTCAGAACACTATGTGAATGTGGTTAATCGTCTTAGAATTCACAGTAATCGATACTGGAAATCCCGGGGAACGGTTAAGGAACAGATGAATTACAAGTAAATAGAACCTTAATATAAAACGGGTAGCTTAAATACACTGAAAGGAGGGTCACACAGCTGTGAAATGACGAGTATACTCTTTATATTTTAAATTCCGATTCAATAAGATGGCTTTTCTAAATGAAGGTAGCTATATTCTGTCAGAATTCAAACTGATAGAGCTGAGAACACTATGTGAATGAGGTTAGAACTTTAGAATTCGCAGTAGTAGATACTGGAATTGCCCGAGATCTGTTATGGAACGGTTGAATTAGAAGAAAATGGAAACTTCATATAAAACGGGCAGCGTAAATACACTGAAAAGAGGTTCACACAGATGTGAAATGACCAGTATACTGTTTACATTTTTTAATCGAGTTCAATAAGATGGCTTTTCTAAACTACAGTAGTTATGATCCTTAAGAATTCAAACTTATACAGCTCTGAACACTATGTGAATGTGGTGAGTACTCTTAGAATTCACAGTAATAGATACTGGAATTGCCCGGGTTCGGTTATGGAACAATTGAATTACAAGTAAACAGAACCTTCATATAAAACGGCCAGCTTAAATAACTGAAAATAGGTTAATACTGCTGTGAAATAACCAGTATACTGTTTACAGTTGTATTTCCAGTTCCATAAGATGGCTTTTCTAAACTACAGTTGCTATAATCCTTAAGATTTCAAACTTATACAGCTCAGAACACTATGTGAATGTGGATAATACTCATAGAATTCAGAGTAATAGATACTGGAATTGCCCGGGATCAGTTATGGAACAGTTGAATTACAAGAAAATAGAACCTTAATATAAAACGGGCAGCATAAATACATTGAAAACAGGATCAAACAGCTGTGAAATGAATATACTGTTTACATTTTTAATTCGAGTTCAATTAGATGGCTTTTCTAAATAAAAGTAGCTATTTTCTCAAATAATTCAAACTTTCACAGCTCAGAACACTATGTGAAGGAGCTTAGAATTCTTAGAATTCAGATTAATAGATACTGGAATTGCCCGGGATCAGTTAGGGAACCGCTGAATTACAAGAAAATAGAACCTTAATAATATACGGGTAGCTTAGATACACTGAAAAGAGGTTCACAATGCTGCGAAATGACCAATATACTGTTTCCATTTGTAATTGCAGTTCAATAAGATGGCTTTTCTAAACTACTCTAGTTATAATCCTTAAGATTTTAAACTTTCACAGCTCTGAACACTATGTGAATGTGGTTAGTACTCTTAGAATTCACAGTAATAGATACTGGAATTGCCCGAGAGACGTTATGGAACTGTTGAATTACAAGAAAATAGAAACTTAATATAAAACGGGCAGAGTAAATTCACTCAAAAGAGGTTCACACAGCTGTGAAATGACGAGTATACTGTTTATGTTTTTAATTCCAATGAATTAGATGGCTTTTCTAAAGGAACATAGTTATAATCCTTTAAAATGCAAACTTATGGAGTTCAGAACCCTATGTGAATTTTGGTAAAACTCCAGGACTTGTAAATAATTCACACTGGAATTGCCCGGAAAAGGTTATCATACAGTTGAATTACAAGTAAGTAGAAGCTTAATATCAAACAGGCAGCTTAAACACACTGAAAAGAGGTTCACACAGCTGTGAAAAGACGCCTACACTGTTTCCATTCTTAATTCCGGTTCAATAAGACGGCTTTTCTAAACGAATGTACCTATATTCCCTGGGAATCCAACCTTATACAGCTTAGAACACTATGTGAATGTGGTTTGTACTCTTAAAATTCACAGTATTAGACACTGGAATTACCCGGAAATGGTTATGGAACAGTTGAATTACAAGTAAATTGAACCTTAATATAAAACTGACATCGTAAATACACTGAAAAGAGGTTCACACAGCTGTGAAATGACGACTATACTCTTTACATTTTTAATTCAGGTTCAATAAGATGGCTTTTCTAAACTACCCTAGTTATAATCCTTAAGAATTCACACTTTTACAGCTCAGAACACTATGTGAATGTGGTTAATCGTCTTAGAATTCACAGTAATCGATACTGGAAATCCCCGGGAACGGTTAAGGAACAGATGAATTACAAGTAAATAGAGCCTTAATACAAAACGGGTAGCTTAAATACACTGAAAGGAGGGTCACACAGCTGTGAAATGACGAGTATACTCTTTATATTTTAAATTCCGATTCAATAAGATGGCTTTTCTAAATGAAGGTAGCTATATTCTGTCAGAATTCAAACTGATAGAGCTGAGAACACTATGTGAATGAGGTTAGAACTTTAGAATTCGCAGCAGTAGATACTGGAATTGCCCGAGATCGGTTATGGAACGGTTGAATTAGAAGAAAATGGAAACTTCATATAAAACGGGCAGCGTAAATACACTGAAAAGAGGTTCACACAGATGTGAAATGACCAGTATACTGTTTACATTTTTTAATCGAGTTCAATAAGATGGCTTTTCTAAACTACAGTAGTTATGATCCTTAAGAATTCAAACTTATACAGCTCTGAACACTATGTGAATGTGGTGAGTACTCTTAGAATTCACAGTAATAGATACTGGAATTGCCCGGGTTCGGTTATGGAACAATTGAATTACAAGTAAACAGAACCTTCATATAAAACGGCCAGCTTAAATAACTGAAAATAGGTTAATACTGCTGTGAAATAACCAGTATACTGTTTACAGTTGTATTTCCAGTTCCATAAGATGGCTTTTCTAAACTACAGTTGCTATAATCCTTAAGATTTCAAACTTATACAGCTCAGAACACTATGTGAATGTGGATAATACTCATAGAATTCAGAGTAATAGATACTGGAATTGCCCGGGATCAGTTATGGAACAGTTGAATTACAAGAAAATAGAACCTTAATATAAAACGGGCAGCATAAATACATTGAAAACAGGATCAAACAGCTGTGAAATGAATATACTGTTTACATTTTTAATTCGAGTTCAATTAGATGGCTTTTCTAAATAAAAGTAGCTATTTTCTCAAATAATTCAAACTTTCACAGCTCAGAACACTATGTGAAGGAGCTTAGAATTCTTAGAATTCAGATTAATAGATACTGGAATTGCCCGGGATCAGTTAGGGAACCGTTGAATTACAAGAAAGTAGAACCTTAATAATATACGGGTAGCTTAGATACACTGAAAAGAGGTTCACAATGCTGCGAAATGACCAATATACTGTTTCCATTTGTAATTGCAGTTCAATAAGATGGCTTTTCTAAACTACTCTAGTTATAATCCTTAAGATTTCAAACTTTCACAGCTCTGAACACTATGTGAATGTGGTTAGTACTCTTAGAATTCACAGTAATAGATACTGGAATTGCCCGAGAGACGTTATGGAACTGTTGAATTACAAGAAAATAGAAACTTAATATAAAACGGGCAGAGTAAATTCACTCAAAAGAGGTTCACACAGCTGTGAAATGACGAGTATACTGTTTATGTTTTTAATTCCAATGAATTAGATGGCTTTTCTAAAGGAACATAGTTATAATCCTTTAAAATGCAAACTTATGGAGTTCAGAACCCTATGTGAATTTTGGTAAAACTCCAGGACTTGTAAATAATTCACACTGGAATTGCCCGGAAAAGGTTATCATACAGTTGAATTACAAGTAAGTAGAAGCTTAATATCAAACAGGCAGCTTAAACACACTGAAAAGAGGTTCACACAGCTGTGAAAAGACGCCTACACTGTTTCCATTCTTAATTCCGGTTCAATAAGACGGCTTTTCTAAACGAATGTACCTATATTCCCTGGGAATCCAACCTTATACAGCTTAGAACACTATGTGAATGTGGTTTGTACTCTTAAAATTCACAGTATTAGACACTGGAATTACCCGGTAATGGTTATGGAACAGTTGAATTACAAGTAAATTGAACCTTAATATAAAACTGACATCATAAATACACTGAAAAGAGGTTCACACAGCTGTGAAATGACGACTATACTCTTTACATTTTTTAATTCAGGTTCAATAAGATGGCTTTTCTAAACTACTCTAGTTATAATCCTTAAGAATTCACACTTTTACAGCTCAGAACACTATGTGAATGTGGTTAATCGTCTTAGAATTCACAGTAATCGATACTGGAAATCCCGGGGAACGGTTAAGGAACAGATGAATTACAAGTAAATAGAACCTTAATACAAAACGGGTAGCTTAAATACACTGAAAGGAGGGTCACACAGCTCTGAAATGACGAGTATACTCTTTATATTTTAAATTCCGATTCAATAAGATGGCTTTTCTAAATGAAGGTAGCTATATTCTGTCAGAATTCAAACTGATAGAGCTGAGAACACTATGTGAATGAGGTTAAAACTTTAGAATTCGCAGTAGTAGATACTGGAATTGCCCGAGATCGGTTATGGAACGGTTGAATTAGAAGAAAATGGAAACTTCATATAAAACGGGCAGCGTAAATACACTGAAAAGAGGTTCACACAGATGTGAAATGACCAGTATACTGTTTACATTTTTTAATCGAGTTCAATAAGATGGCTTTTCTAAACTACAGTAGTTATGATCCTTAAGAATTCAAACTTATACAGCTCTGAACACTATGTGAATGTGGTGAGTACTCTTAGAATTCACAGTAATAGATACTGGAATTGCCCGGGTTCGGTTATGGAACAATTGAATTACAAGTAAACAGAACCTTCATATAAAACGGCCAGCTTAAATAACTGAAAATAGGTTAATACTGCTGTGAAATAACCAGTATACTGTTTACAGTTGTATTTCCAGTTCCATAAGATGGCTTTTCTAAACTACAGTTGCTATAATCCTTAAGATTTCAAACTTATACAGCTCAGAACACTATGTGAATGTGGATAATACTCATAGAATTCAGAGTAATAGATACTGGAATTGCCCGGGATCAGTTATGGAACAGTTGAATTACAAGAAAATAGAACCTTAATATAAAACGGGCAGCATAAATACATTGAAAACAGGATCAAACAGCTGTGAAATGAATATACTGTTTACATTTTTAATTCGAGTTCAATTAGATGGCTTTTCTAAATAAAAGTAGCTATTTTCTCAAATAATTCAAACTTTCACAGCTCAGAACACTATGTGAAGGAGCTTAGAATTCTTAGAATTCAGGTTAATAGATACTGGAATTGCCCGGGATCAGTTAGGGAACCGTTGAATTACAAGAAAGTAGAACCTTAATAATATACGGGTAGCTTAGATACACTGAAAAGAGGTTCACAATGCTGCGAAATGACCAATATACTGTTTCCATTTGTAATTGCAGTTCAATAAGATGGCTTTTCTAAACTACTCTAGTTATAATCCTTAAGATTTCAAACTTTCACAGCTCTGAACACTATGTGAATGTGGTTAGTACTCTTAGAATTCACAGTAATAGATACTGGAATTGCCCGAGAGACGTTATGGAACTGTTGAATTACAAGAAAATAGAAACTTAATATAAAACGGGCAGAGTAAATTCACTCAAAAGAGGTTCACACAGCTGTGAAATGACGAGTATACTGTTTATGTTTTTAATTCCAATGAATTAGATGGCTTTTCTAAAGGAACATAGTTATAATCCTTTAAAATGCAAACTTATGAAGTTCAGAACCCTATGTGAATTTTGGTAAAACTCCAGGACTTGTAAATAATTCACACTGGAATTGCCCGGAAAAGGTTATCATACAGTTGAATTACAAGTAAGTAGAAGCTTAATATCAAACAGGCAGCTTAAACACACTGAAAAGAGGTTCACACAGCTGTGAAAAGACGCCTACACTGTTTCCATTCTTAATTCCCGTTCAATAAGACGGCTTTTCTAAACGAATGTACCTATATTCCCTGGGAATCCAACCTTATACAGCTTAGAACACTATGTGAATGTGGTTTGTACTCTTAAAATTCACAGTATTAGACACTGGAATTACCCGGAAATGGTTATGGAACAGTTGAATTACAAGTAAATTGAACCTTAATATAAAACTGACATCGTAAATACACTGAAAAGAGGTTCACACAGCTGTGAAATGACGACTATACTCTTTACATTTTTTAATTCAGGTTCAATAAGATGGCTTTTCTAAACTACTCTAGTTATAATCCTTAAGAATTCACACTTTTACAGCTCAGAACACTATGTGAATGTGGTTAATCGTCTTAGAATTCACAGTAATCGATACTGGAAATCCCGGGGAACGGTTAAGGAACAGATGAATTACAAGTAAATAGAACCTTAATATAAAACGGGTAGCTTAAATACACTGAAAGGAGGGTCACACAGCTGTGAAATGACGAGTATACTCTTTATATTTTAAATTCCGATTCAATAAGATGGCTTTTCTAAATGAAGGTAGCTATATTCTGTCAGAATTCAAACTGATAGAGCTGAGAACACTATGTGAATGAGGTTAGAACTTTAGAATTCGCAGTAGTAGATACTGGAATTGCCCGAGATCTGTTATGGAACGGTTGAATTAGAAGAAAATGGAAACTTCATATAAAACGGGCAGCGTAAATACACTGAAAAGAGGTTCACACAGATGTGAAATGACCAGTATACTGTTTACATTTTTTAATCGAGTTCAATAAGATGGCTTTTCTAAACTACAGTAGTTATGATCCTTAAGAATTCAAACTTATACAGCTCTGAACACTATGTGAATGTGGTGAGTACTCTTAGAATTCACAGTAATAGATACTGGAATTGCCCGGGTTCGGTTATGGAACAATTGAATTACAAGTAAACAGAACCTTCATATAAAACGGCCAGCTTAAATAACTGAAAATAGGTTAATACTGCTGTGAAATAACCAGTATACTGTTTACAGTTGTATTTCCAGTTCCATAAGATGGCTTTTCTAAACTACAGTTGCTATAATCCTTAAGATTTCAAACTTATACAGCTCAGAACACTATGTGAATGTGGATAATACTCATAGAATTCAGAGTAATAGATACTGGAATTGCCCGGGATCAGTTATGGAACAGTTGAATTACAAGAAAATAGAACCTTAATATAAAACGGGCAGCATAAATACATTGAAAACAGGATCAAACAGCTGTGAAATGAATATACTGTTTACATTTTTAATTCGAGTTCAATTAGATGGCTTTTCTAAATAAAAGTAGCTATTTTCTCAAATAATTCAAACTTTCACAGCTCAGAACACTATGTGAAGGAGCTTAGAATTCTTAGAATTCAGATTAATAGATACTGGAATTGCCCGGGATCAGTTAGGGAACTGCTGAATTACAAGAAAATAGAACCTTAATAATATACGGGTAGCTTAGATACACTGAAAAGAGGTTCACAATGCTGCGAAATGACCAATATACTGTTTCCATTTGTAATTGCAGTTCAATAAGATGGCTTTTCTAAACTACTCTAGTTATAATCCTTAAGATTTTAAACTTTCACAGCTCTGAACACTATGTGAATGTGGTTAGTACTCTTAGAATTCACAGTAATAGATACTGGAATTGCCCGAGAGACGTTATGGAACTGTTGAATTACAAGAAAATAGAAACTTAATATAAAACGGGCAGAGTAAATTCACTCAAAAGAGGTTCACACAGCTGTGAAATGACGAGTATACTGTTTATGTTTTTAATTCCAATGAATTAGATGGCTTTTCTAAAGGAACATAGTTATAATCCTTTAAAATGCAAACTTATGGAGTTCAGAACCCTATGTGAATTTTGGTAAAACTCCAGGACTTGTAAATAATTCACACTGGAATTGCCCGGAAAAGGTTATCATACAGTTGAATTACAAGTAAGTAGAAGCTTAATATCAAACAGGCAGCTTAAACACACTGAAAAGAGGTTCACACAGCTGTGAAAAGACGCCTACACTGTTTCCATTCTTAATTCCGGTTCAATAAGACGGCTTTTCTAAACGAATGTACCTATATTCCCTGGGAATCCAACCTTATACAGCTTAGAACACTATGTGAATGTGGTTTGTACTCTTAAAATTCACAGTATTAGACACTGGAATTACCCGGAAATGGTTATGGAACAGTTGAATTACAAGTAAATTGAACCTTAATATAAAACTGACATCGTAAATACACTGAAAAGAGGTTCACACAGCTGTGAAATGACGACTATACTCTTTACATTTTTAATTCAGGTTCAATAAGATGGCTTTTCTAAACTACCCTAGTTATAATCCTTAAGAATTCACACTTTTACAGCTCAGAACACTATGTGAATGTGGTTAATCGTCTTAGAATTCACAGTAATCGATACTGGAAATCCCGGGGAACGGTTAAGGAACAGATGAATTACAAGTAAATAGAGCCTTAATACAAAACGGGTAGCTTAAATACACTGAAAGGAGGGTCACACAGCTGTGAAATGACGAGTATACTCTTTATATTTTAAATTCCGATTCAATAAGATGGCTTTTCTAAATGAAGGTAGCTATATTCTGTCAGAATTCAAACTGATAGAGCTGAGAACACTATGTGAATGAGGTTAGAACTTTAGAATTCGCAGTAGTAGATACTGGAATTGCCCGAGATCGGTTATGGAACGGTTGAATTAGAAGAAAATGGAAACTTCATATAAAACGGGCAGCGTAAATACACTGAAAAGAGGTTCACACAGATGTGAAATGACCAGTATACTGTTTACATTTTTTAATCGAGTTCAATAAGATGGCTTTTCTAAACTACAGTAGTTATGATCCTTAAGAATTCAAACTTATACAGCTCTGAACACTATGTGAATGTGGTGAGTACTCTTAGAATTCACAGTAATAGATACTGGAATTGCCCGGGTTCGGTTATGGAACAATTGAATTACAAGTAAACAGAACCTTCATATAAAACGGCCAGCTTAAATAACTGAAAATAGGTTAATACTGCTGTGAAATAACCAGTATACTGTTTACAGTTGTATTTCCAGTTCCATAAGATGGCTTTTCTAAACTACAGTTGCTATAATCCTTAAGATTTCAAACTTATACAGCTCAGAACACTATGTGAATGTGGATAATACTCATAGAATTCAGAGTAATAGATACTGGAATTGCCCGGGATCAGTTATGGAACAGTTGAATTACAAGAAAATAGAACCTTAATATAAAACGGGCAGCATAAATACATTGAAAACAGGATCAAACAGCTGTGAAATGAATATACTGTTTACATTTTTAATTCGAGTTCAATTAGATGGCTTTTCTAAATAAAAGTAGCTATTTTCTCAAATAATTCAAACTTTCACAGCTCAGAACACTATGTGAAGGAGCTTAGAATTCTTAGAATTCAGGTTAATAGATACTGGAATTGCCCGGGATCAGTTAGGGAACCGTTGAATTACAAGAAAGTAGAACCTTAATAATATACGGGTAGCTTAGATACACTGAAAAGAGGTTCACAATGCTGCGAAATGACCAATATACTGTTTCCATTTGTAATTGCAGTTCAATAAGATGGCTTTTCTAAACTACTCTAGTTATAATCCTTAAGATTTCAAACTTTCACAGCTCTGAACACTATGTGAATGTGGTTAGTACTCTTAGAATTCACAGTAATAGATACTGGAATTGCCCGAGAGACGTTATGGAACTGTTGAATTACAAGAAAATAGAAACTTAATATAAAACGGGCAGAGTAAATTCACTCAAAAGAGGTTCACACAGCTGTGAAATGACGAGTATACTGTTTATGTTTTTAATTCCAATGAATTAGATGGCTTTTCTAAAGGAACATAGTTATAATCCTTTAAAATGCAAACTTATGGAGTTCAGAACCCTATGTGAATTTTGGTAAAACTCCAGGACTTGTAAATAATTCACACTGGAATTGCCCGGAAAAGGTTATCATACAGTTGAATTACAAGTAAGTAGAAGCTTAATATCAAACAGGCAGCTTAAACACACTGAAAAGAGGTTCACACAGCTGTGAAAAGACGCCTACACTGTTTCCATTCTTAATTCCGGTTCAATAAGACGGCTTTTCTAAACGAATGTACCTATATTCCCTGGGAATCCAACCTTATACAGCTTAGAACACTATGTGAATGTGGTTTGTACTCTTAAAATTCACAGTATTAGACACTGGAATTACCCGGAAATGGTTATGGAACAGTTGAATTACAAGTAAATTGAACCTTAATATAAAACTGACATCGTAAATACACTGAAAAGAGGTTCACACAGCTGTGAAATGACGACTATACTCTTTACATTTTTAATTCAGGTTCAATAAGATGGCTTTTCTAAACTACCCTAGTTATAATCCTTAAGAATTCACACTTTTACAGCTCAGAACACTATGTGAATGTGGTTAATCGTCTTAGAATTCACAGTAATCGATACTGGAAATCCCCGGGAACGGTTAAGGAACAGATGAATTACAAGTAAATAGAGCCTTAATACAAAACGGGTAGCTTAAATACACTGAAAGGAGGGTCACACAGCTGTGAAATGACGAGTATACTCTTTATATTTTAAATTCCGATTCAATAAGATGGCTTTTCTAAATGAAGGTAGCTATATTCTGTCAGAATTCAAACTGATAGAGCTGAGAACACTATGTGAATGAGGTTAGAACTTTAGAATTCGCAGCAGTAGATACTGGAATTGCCCGAGATCGGTTATGGAACGGTTGAATTAGAAGAAAATGGAAACTTCATATAAAACGGGCAGCGTAAATACACTGAAAAGAGGTTCACACAGATGTGAAATGACCAGTATACTGTTTACATTTTTTAATCGAGTTCAATAAGATTGCTTTTCTAAACTACAGTAGTTATGATCCTTAAGAATTCAAACTTATACAGCTCTGAACACTATGTGAATGTGGTGAGTACTCTTAGAATTCACAGTAATAGATACTGGAATTGCCCGGGTTCGGTTATGGAACAATTGAATTACAAGTAAACAGAACCTTCATATAAAACGGCCAGCTTAAATAACTGAAAATAGGTTAATACTGCTGTGAAATAACCAGTATACTGTTTACAGTTGTATTTCCAGTTCCATAAGATGGCTTTTCTAAACTACAGTTGCTATAATCCTTAAGATTTCAAACTTATACAGCTCAGAACACTATGTGAATGTGGATAATACTCATAGAATTCAGAGTAATAGATACTGGAATTGCCCGGGATCAGTTATGGAACAGTTGAATTACAAGAAAATAGAACCTTAATATAAAACGGGCAGCATAAATACATTGAAAACAGGATCAAACAGCTGTGAAATGAATATACTGTTTACATTTTTAATTCGAGTTCAATTAGATGGCTTTTCTAAATAAAAGTAGCTATTTTCTCAAATAATTCAAAATTTCACAGCTCAGAACACTATGTGAAGGAGCTTAGAATTCTTAGAATTCAGGTTAATAGATACTGGAATTGCCCGGGATCAGTTAGGGAACCGTTGAATTACAAGAAAGTAGAACCTTAATAATATACGGGTAGCTTAGATACACTGAAAAGAGGTTCACAATGCTGCGAAATGACCAATATACTGTTTCCATTTGTAATTGCAGTTCAATAAGATGGCTTTTCTAAACTACTCTAGTTATAATCCTTAAGATTTCAAACTTTCACAGCTCTGAACACTATGTGAATGTGGTTAGTACTCTTAGAATTCACAGTAATAGATACTGGAATTGCCCGAGAGACGTTATGGAACTGTTGAATTACAAGAAAATAGAAACTTAATATAAAACGGGCAGAGTAAATTCACTCAAAAGAGGTTCACACAGCTGTGAAATGACGAGTATACTGTTTATGTTTTTAATTCCAATGAATTAGATGGCTTTTCTAAAGGAACATAGTTATAATCCTTTAAAATGCAAACTTATGGAGTTCAGAACCCTATGTGAATTTTGGTAAAACTCCAGGACTTGTAAATAATTCACACTGGAATTGCCCGGAAAAGGTTATCATACAGTTGAATTACAAGTAAGTAGAAGCTTAATATCAAACAGGCAGCTTAAACACACTGAAAAGAGGTTCACACAGCTGTGAAAAGACGCCTACACTGTTTCCATTCTTAATTCCGGTTCAATAAGACGGCTTTTCTAAACGAATGTACCTATATTCCCTGGGAATCCAACCTTATACAGCTTAGAACACTATGTGAATGTGGTTTGTACTCTTAAAATTCACAGTATTAGACACTGGAATTACCCGGAAATGGTTATGGAACAGTTGAATTACAAGTAAATTGAACCTTAATATAAAACTGACATCGTAAATACACTGAAAAGAGGTTCACACAGCTGTGAAATGACGACTATACTCTTTACATTTTTAATTCAGGTTCAATAAGATGGCTTTTCTAAACTACCCTAGTTATAATCCTTAAGAATTCACACTTTTACAGCTCAGAACACTATGTGAATGTGGTTAATCGTCTTAGAATTCACAGTAATCGATACTGGAAATCCCCGGGAACGGTTAAGGAACAGATGAATTACAAGTAAATAGAGCCTTAATACAAAACGGGTAGCTTAAATACACTGAAAGGAGGGTCACACAGCTGTGAAATGACGAGTATACTCTTTATATTTTAAATTCCGATTCAATAAGATGGCTTTTCTAAATGAAGGTAGCTATATTCTGTCAGAATTCAAACTGATAGAGCTGAGAACACTATGTGAATGAGGTTAGAACTTTAGAATTCGCAGCAGTAGATACTGGAATTGCCCGAGATCGGTTATGGAACGGTTGAATTAGAAGAAAATGGAAACTTCATATAAAACGGGCAGCGTAAATACACTGAAAAGAGGTTCACACAGATGTGAAATGACCAGTATACTGTTTACATTTTTTAATCGAGTTCAATAAGATGGCTTTTCTAAACTACAGTAGTTATGATCCTTAAGAATTCAAACTTATACAGCTCTGAACACTATGTGAATGTGGTGAGTACTCTTAGAATTCACAGTAATAGATACTGGAATTGCCCGGGTTCGGTTATGGAACAATTGAATTACAAGTAAACAGAACCTTCATATAAAACGGCCAGCTTAAATAACTGAAAATAGGTTAATACTGCTGTGAAATAACCAGTATACTGTTTACAGTTGTATTTCCAGTTCCATAAGATGGCTTTTCTAAACTACAGTTGCTATAATCCTTAAGATTTCAAACTTATACAGCTCAGAACACTATGTGAATGTGGATAATACTCATAGAATTCAGAGTAATAGATACTGGAATTGCCCGGGATCAGTTATGGAACAGTTGAATTACAAGAAAATAGAACCTTAATATAAAACGGGCAGCATAAATACATTGAAAACAGGATCAAACAGCTGTGAAATGAATATACTGTTTACATTTTTAATTCGAGTTCAATTAGATGGCTTTTCTAAATAAAAGTAGCTATTTTCTCAAATAATTCAAACTTTCACAGCTCAGAACACTATGTGAAGGAGCTTAGAATTCTTAGAATTCAGGTTAATAGATACTGGAATTGCCCGGGATCAGTTAGGGAACCGTTGAATTACAAGAAAGTAGAACCTTAATAATATACGGGTAGCTTAGATACACTGAAAAGAGGTTCACAATGCTGCGAAATGACCAATATACTGTTTCCATTTGTAATTGCAGTTCAATAAGATGGCTTTTCTAAACTACTCTAGTTATAATCCTTAAGATTTCAAACTTTCACAGCTCTGAACACTATGTGAATGTGGTTAGTACTCTTAGAATTCACAGTAATAGATACTGGAATTGCCCGAGAGACGTTATGGAACTGTTGAATTACAAGAAAATAGAAACTTAATATAAAACGGGCAGAGTAAATTCACTCAAAAGAGGTTCACACAGCTGTGAAATGACGAGTATACTGTTTATGTTTTTAATTCCAATGAATTAGATGGCTTTTCTAAAGGAACATAGTTATAATCCTTTAAAATGCAAACTTATGGAGTTCAGAACCCTATGTGAATTTTGGTAAAACTCCAGGACTTGTAAATAATTCACACTGGAATTGCCCGGAAAAGGTTATCATACAGTTGAATTACAAGTAAGTAGAAGCTTAATATCAAACAGGCAGCTTAAACACACTGAAAAGAGGTTCACACAGCTGTGAAAAGACGCCTACACTGTTTCCATTCTTAATTCCGGTTCAATAAGACGGCTTTTCTAAACGAATGTACCTATATTCCCTGGGAATCCAACCTTATACAGCTTAGAACACTATGTGAATGTGGTTTGTACTCTTAAAATTCACAGTATTAGACACTGGAATTACCCGGAAATGGTTATGGAACAGTTGAATTACAAGTAAATTGAACCTTAATATAAAACTGACATCGTAAATACACTGAAAAGAGGTTCACACAGCTGTGAAATGACGACTATACTCTTTACATTTTTTAATTCAGGTTCAATAGATGGCTTTTCTAAACTACTCTAGTTATAATCCTTAAGAATTCACACTTTTACAGCTCAGAACACTATGTGAATGTGGTTAATCGTCTTAGAATTCACAGTAATCGATACTGGAAATCCCGGGGAACGGTTAAGGAACAGATGAATTACAAGTAAATAGAACCTTAATATAAAACGGGTAGCTTAAATACACTGAAAGGAGGGTCACACAGCTGTGAAATGACGAGTATACTCTTTATATTTTAAATTCCGATTCAATAAGATGGCTTTTCTAAATGAAGGTAGCTATATTCTGTCAGAATTCAAACTGATAGAGCTGAGAACACTATGTGAATGAGGTTAGAACTTTAGAATTCGCAGTAGTAGATACTGGAATTGCCCGAGATCTGTTATGGAAAGGTTGAATTAGAAGAAAATGGAAACTTCATATAAAACGGGCAGCGTAAATACACTGAAAAGAGGTTCACACAGATGTGAAATGACCAGTATACTGTTTACATTTTTTAATCGAGTTCAATAAGATGGCTTTTCTAAACTACAGTAGTTATGATCCTTAAGAATTCAAACTTATACAGCTCTGAACACTATGTGAATGTGGTGAGTACTCTTAGAATTCACAGTAATAGATACTGGAATTGCCCGGGTTCGGTTATGGAACAATTGAATTACAAGTAAACAGAACCTTCATATAAAACGGCCAGCTTAAATAACTGAAAATAGGTTAATACTGCTGTGAAATAACCAGTATACTGTTTACAGTTGTATTTCCAGTTCCATAAGATGGCTTTTCTAAACTACAGTTGCTATAATCCTTAAGATTTCAAACTTATACAGCTCAGAACACTATGTGAATGTGGATAATACTCATAGAATTCAGAGTAATAGATACTGGAATTGCCCGGGATCAGTTATGGAACAGTTGAATTACTAGAAAATAGAACCTTAATATAAAACGGGCAGCATAAATACATTGAAAACAGGATCAAACAGCTGTGAAATGAATATACTGTTTACATTTTTAATTCGAGTTCAATTAGATGGCTTTTCTAAATAAAAGTAGCTATTTTCTCAAATAATTCAAACTTTCACAGCTCAGAACACTATGTGAAGGAGCTTAGAATTCTTAGAATTCAGATTAATAGATACTGGAATTGCCCGGGATCAGTTAGGGAACCGCTGAATTACAAGAAAATAGAACCTTAATAATATACGGGTAGCTTAGATACACTGAAAAGAGGTTCACAATGCTGCGAAATGACCAATATACTGTTTCCATTTGTAATTGCAGTTCAATAAGATGGCTTTTCTAAACTACTCTAGTTATAATCCTTAAGATTTTAAACTTTCACAGCTCTGAACACTATGTGAATGTGGTTAGTACTCTTAGAATTCACAGTAATAGATACTGGAATTGCCCGAGAGACGTTATGGAACTGTTGAATTACAAGAAAATAGAAACTTAATATAAAACGGGCAGAGTAAATTCACTCAAAAGAGGTTCACACAGCTGTGAAATGACGAGTATACTGTTTATGTTTTTAATTCCAATGAATTAGATGGCTTTTCTAAAGGAACATAGTTATAATCCTTTAAAATGCAAACTTATGGAGTTCAGAACCCTATGTGAATTTTGGTAAAACTCCAGGACTTGTAAATAATTCACACTGGAATTGCCCGGAAAAGGTTATCATACAGTTGAATTACAAGTAAGTAGAAGCTTAATATCAAACAGGCAGCTTAAACACACTGAAAAGAGGTTCACACAGCTGTGAAAAGACGCCTACACTGTTTCCATTCTTAATTCCGGTTCAATAAGACGGCTTTTCTAAACGAATGTACCTATATTCCCTGGGAATCCAACCTTATACAGCTTAGAACACTATGTGAATGTGGTTTGTACTCTTAAAATTCACAGTATTAGACACTGGAATTACCCGGAAATGGTTATGGAACAGTTGAATTACAAGTAAATTGAACCTTAATATAAAACTGACATCGTAAATACACTGAAAAGAGGTTCACACAGCTGTGAAATGACGACTATACTCTTTACATTTTTAATTCAGGTTCAATAAGATGGCTTTTCTAAACTACCCTAGTTATAATCCTTAAGAATTCACACTTTTACAGCTCAGAACACTATGTGAATGTGGTTAATCGTCTTAGAATTCACAGTAATCGATACTGGAAATCCCCGGGAACGGTTAAGGAACAGATGAATTACAAGTAAATAGAGCCTTAATACAAAACGGGTAGCTTAAATACACTGAAAGGAGGGTCACACAGCTGTGAAATGACGAGTATACTCTTTATATTTTAAATTCCGATTCAATAAGATGGCTTTTCTAAATGAAGGTAGCTATATTCTGTCAGAATTCAAACTGATAGAGCTGAGAACACTATGTGAATGAGGTTAGAACTTTAGAATTCGCAGCAGTAGATACTGGAATTGCCCGAGATCGGTTATGGAACGGTTGAATTAGAAGAAAATGGAAACTTCATATAAAACGGGCAGCGTAAATACACTGAAAAGAGGTTCACACAGATGTGAAATGACCAGTATACTGTTTACATTTTTTAATCGAGTTCAATAAGATGGCTTTTCTAAACTACAGTAGTTATGATCCTTAAGAATTCAAACTTATACAGCTCTGAACACTATGTGAATGTGGTGAGTACTCTTAGAATTCACAGTAATAGATACTGGAATTGCCCGGGTTCGGTTATGGAACAATTGAATTACAAGTAAACAGAACCTTCATATAAAACGGCCAGCTTAAATAACTGAAAATAGGTTAATACTGCTGTGAAATAACCAGTATACTGTTTACAGTTGTATTTCCAGTTCCATAAGATGGCTTTTCTAAACAACAGTTGCTATAATCCTTAAGATTTCACACTTATACAGCTCAGAACACTATGTGAATGTGGATAATACTCATAGAATTCAGAGTAATAGATACTGGAATTGCCCGGGATCAGTTATGGAACAGTTGAATTACAAGAAAATAGAACCTTAATATAAAACGGGCAGCATAAATACATTGAAAACAGGATCAAACAGCTGTGAAATGAATATACTGTTTACATTTTTAATTCGAGTTCAATTAGATGGCTTTTCTAAATAAAAGTAGCTATTTTCTCAAATAATTCAAACTTTCACAGCTCAGAACACTATGTGAAGGAGCTTAGAATTCTTAGAATTCAGGTTAATAGATACTGGAATTGCCCGGGATCAGTTAGGGAACCGTTGAATTACAAGAAAGTAGAACCTTAATAATATACGGGTAGCTTAGATACACTGAAAAGAGGTTCACAATGCTGCGAAATGACCAATATACTGTTTCCATTTGTAATTGCAGTTCAATAAGATGGCTTTTCTAAACTACTCTAGTTATAATCCTTAAGATTTCAAACTTTCACAGCTCTGAACACTATGTGAATGTGGTTAGTACTCTTAGAATTCACAGTAATAGATACTGGAATTGCCCGAGAGACGTTATGGAACTGTTGAATTACAAGAAAATAGAAACTTAATATAAAACGGGCAGAGTAAATTCACTCAAAAGAGGTTCACACAGCTGTGAAATGACGAGTATACTGTTTATGTTTTTAATTCCAATGAATTAGATGGCTTTTCTAAAGGAACATAGTTATAATCCTTTAAAATGCAAACTTATGGAGTTCAGAACCCTATGTGAATTTTGGTAAAACTCCAGGACTTGTAAATAATTCACACTGGAATTGCCCGGAAAAGGTTATCATACAGTTGAATTACAAGTAAGTAGAAGCTTAATATCAAACAGGCAGCTTAAACACACTGAAAAGAGGTTCACACAGCTGTGAAAAGACGCCTACACTGTTTCCATTCTTAATTCCGGTTCAATAAGACGGCTTTTCTAAACGAATGTACCTATATTCCCTGGGAATCCAACCTTATACAGCTTAGAACACTATGTGAATGTGGTTTGTACTCTTAAAATTCACAGTATTAGACACTGGAATTACCCGGAAATGGTTATGGAACAGTTGAATTACAAGTAAATTGAACCTTAATATAAAACTGACATCGTAAATACACTGAAAAGAGGTTCACACAGCTGTGAAATGACGACTATACTCTTTACATTTTTTAATTCAGGTTCAATAGATGGCTTTTCTAAACTACTCTAGTTATAATCCTTAAGAATTCACACTTTTACAGCTCAGAACACTATGTGAATGTGGTTAATCGTCTTAGAATTCACAGTAATCGATACTGGAAATCCCGGGGAACGGTTAAGGAACAGATGAATTACAAGTAAATAGAACCTTAATATAAAACGGGTAGCTTAAATACACTGAAAGGAGGGTCACACAGCTGTGAAATGACGAGTATACTCTTTATATTTTAAATTCCGATTCAATAAGATGGCTTTTCTAAATGAAGGTAGCTATATTCTGTCAGAATTCAAACTGATAGAGCTGAGAACACTATGTGAATGAGGTTAGAACTTTAGAATTCGCAGTAGTAGATACTGGAATTGCCCGAGATCTGTTATGGAACGGTTGAATTAGAAGAAAATGGAAACTTCATATAAAACGGGCAGCGTAAATACACTGAAAAGAGGTTCACACAGATGTGAAATGACCAGTATACTGTTTACATTTTTTAATCGAGTTCAATAAGATGGCTTTTCTAAACTACAGTAGTTATGATCCTTAAGAATTCAAACTTATACAGCTCTGAACACTATGTGAATGTGGTGAGTACTCTTAGAATTCACAGTAATAGATACTGGAATTGCCCGGGTTCGGTTATGGAACAATTGAATTACAAGTAAACAGAACCTTCATATAAAACGGCCAGCTTAAATAACTGAAAATAGGTTAATACTGCTGTGAAATAACCAGTATACTGTTTACAGTTGTATTTCCAGTTCCATAAGATGGCTTTTCTAAACTACAGTTGCTATAATCCTTAAGATTTCAAACTTATACAGCTCAGAACACTATGTGAATGTGGATAATACTCATAGAATTCAGAGTAATAGATACTGGAATTGCCCGGGATCAGTTATGGAACAGTTGAATTACAAGAAAATAGAACCTTAATATAAAACGGGCAGCATAAATACATTGAAAACAGGATCAAACAGCTGTGAAATGAATATACTGTTTACATTTTTAATTCGAGTTCAATTAGATGGCTTTTCTAAATAAAAGTAGCTATTTTCTCAAATAATTCAAACTTTCACAGCTCAGAACACTATGTGAAGGAGCTTAGAATTCTTAGAATTCAGGTTAATAGATACTGGAATTGCCCGGGATCAGTTAGGGAACCGTTGAATTACAAGAAAGTAGAACCTTAATAATATACGGGTAGCTTAGATACACTGAAAAGAGGTTCACAATGCTGCGAAATGACCAATATACTGTTTCCATTTGTAATTGCAGTTCAATAAGATGGCTTTTCTAAACTACTCTAGTTATAATCCTTAAGATTTCAAACTTTCACAGCTCTGAACACTATGTGAATGTGGTTAGTACTCTTAGAATTCACAGTAATAGATACTGGAATTGCCCGAGAGACGTTATGGAACTGTTGAATTACAAGAAAATAGAAACTTAATATAAAACGGGCAGAGTAAATTCACTCAAAAGAGGTTCACACAGCTGTGAAATGACGAGTATACTGTTTATGTTTTTAATTCCAATGAATTAGATGGCTTTTCTAAAGGAACATAGTTATAATCCTTTAAAATGCAAACTTATGGAGTTCAGAACCCTATGTGAATTTTGGTAAAACTCCAGGACTTGTAAATAATTCACACTGGAATTGCCCGGAAAAGGTTATCATACAGTTGAATTACAAGTAAGTAGAAGCTTAATATCAAACAGGCAGCTTAAACACACTGAAAAGAGGTTCACACAGCTGTGAAAAGACGCCTACACTGTTTCCATTCTTAATTCCGGTTCAATAAGACGGCTTTTCTAAACGAATGTACCTATATTCCCTGGGAATCCAACCTTATACAGCTTAGAACACTATGTGAATGTGGTTTGTACTCTTAAAATTCACAGTATTAGACACTGGAATTACCCGGAAATGGTTATGGAACAGTTGAATTACAAGTAAATTGAACCTTAATATAAAACTGACATCGTAAATACACTGAAAAGAGGTTCACACAGCTGTGAAATGACGACTATACTCTTTACATTTTTAATTCAGGTTCAATAAGATGGCTTTTCTAAACTACCCTAGTTATAATCCTTAAGAATTCACACTTTTACAGCTCAGAACACTATGTGAATGTGGTTAATCGTCTTAGAATTCACAGTAATCGATACTGGAAATCCCCGGGAACGGTTAAGGAACAGATGAATTACAAGTAAATAGAGCCTTAATACAAAACGGGTAGCTTAAATACACTGAAAGGAGGGTCACACAGCTGTGAAATGACGAGTATACTCTTTATATTTTAAATTCCGATTCAATAAGATGGCTTTTCTAAATGAAGGTAGCTATATTCTGTCAGAATTCAAACTGATAGAGCTGAGAACACTATGTGAATGAGGTTAGAACTTTAGAATTCGCAGCAGTAGATACTGGAATTGCCCGAGATCGGTTATGGAACGGTTGAATTAGAAGAAAATGGAAACTTCATATAAAACGGGCAGCGTAAATACACTGAAAAGAGGTTCACACAGATGTGAAATGACCAGTATACTGTTTACATTTTTTAATCGAGTTCAATAAGATTGCTTTTCTAAACTACAGTAGTTATGATCCTTAAGAATTCAAACTTATACAGCTCTGAACACTATGTGAATGTGGTGAGTACTCTTAGAATTCACAGTAATAGATACTGGAATTGCCCGGGTTCGGTTATGGAACAATTGAATTACAAGTAAACAGAACCTTCATATAAAACGGCCAGCTTAAATAACTGAAAATAGGTTAATACTGCTGTGAAATAACCAGTATACTGTTTACAGTTGTATTTCCAGTTCCATAAGATGGCTTTTCTAAACTACAGTTGCTATAATCCTTAAGATTTCAAACTTATACAGCTCAGAACACTATGTGAATGTGGATAATACTCATAGAATTCAGAGTAATAGATACTGGAATTGCCCGGGATCAGTTATGGAACAGTTGAATTACAAGAAAATAGAACCTTAATATAAAACGGGCAGCATAAATACATTGAAAACAGGATCAAACAGCTGTGAAATGAATATACTGTTTACATTTTTAATTCGAGTTCAATTAGATGGCTTTTCTAAATAAAAGTAGCTATTTTCTCAAATAATTCAAAATTTCACAGCTCAGAACACTATGTGAAGGAGCTTAGAATTCTTAGAATTCAGGTTAATAGATACTGGAATTGCCCGGGATCAGTTAGGGAACCGTTGAATTACAAGAAAGTAGAACCTTAATAATATACGGGTAGCTTAGATACACTGAAAAGAGGTTCACAATGCTGCGAAATGACCAATATACTGTTTCCATTTGTAATTGCAGTTCAATAAGATGGCTTTTCTAAACTACTCTAGTTATAATCCTTAAGATTTCAAACTTTCACAGCTCTGAACACTATGTGAATGTGGTTAGTACTCTTAGAATTCACAGTAATAGATACTGGAATTGCCCGAGAGACGTTATGGAACTGTTGAATTACAAGAAAATAGAAACTTAATATAAAACGGGCAGAGTAAATTCACTCAAAAGAGGTTCACACAGCTGTGAAATGACGAGTATACTGTTTATGTTTTTAATTCCAATGAATTAGATGGCTTTTCTAAAGGAACATAGTTATAATCCTTTAAAATGCAAACTTATGGAGTTCAGAACCCTATGTGAATTTTGGTAAAACTCCAGGACTTGTAAATAATTCACACTGGAATTGCCCGGAAAAGGTTATCATACAGTTGAATTACAAGTAAGTAGAAGCTTAATATCAAACAGGCAGCTTAAACACACTGAAAAGAGGTTCACACAGCTGTGAAAAGACGCCTACACTGTTTCCATTCTTAATTCCGGTTCAATAAGACGGCTTTTCTAAACGAATGTACCTATATTCCCTGGGAATCCAACCTTATACAGCTTAGAACACTATGTGAATGTGGTTTGTACTCTTAAAATTCACAGTATTAGACACTGGAATTACCCGGAAATGGTTATGGAACAGTTGAATTACAAGTAAATTGAACCTTAATATAAAACTGACATCGTAAATACACTGAAAAGAGGTTCACACAGCTGTGAAATGACGACTATACTCTTTACATTTTTAATTCAGGTTCAATAAGATGGCTTTTCTAAACTACCCTAGTTATAATCCTTAAGAATTCACACTTTTACAGCTCAGAACACTATGTGAATGTGGTTAATCGTCTTAGAATTCACAGTAATCGATACTGGAAATCCCCGGGAACGGTTAAGGAACAGATGAATTACAAGTAAATAGAGCCTTAATACAAAACGGGTAGCTTAAATACACTGAAAGGAGGGTCACACAGCTGTGAAATGACGAGTATACTCTTTATATTTTAAATTCCGATTCAATAAGATGGCTTTTCTAAATGAAGGTAGCTATATTCTGTCAGAATTCAAACTGATAGAGCTGAGAACACTATGTGAATGAGGTTAGAACTTTAGAATTCGCAGCAGTAGATACTGGAATTGCCCGAGATCGGTTATGGAACGGTTGAATTAGAAGAAAATGGAAACTTCATATAAAACGGGCAGCGTAAATACACTGAAAAGAGGTTCACACAGATGTGAAATGACCAGTATACTGTTTACATTTTTTAATCGAGTTCAATAAGATGGCTTTTCTAAACTACAGTAGTTATGATCCTTAAGAATTCAAACTTATACAGCTCTGAACACTATGTGAATGTGGTGAGTACTCTTAGAATTCACAGTAATAGATACTGGAATTGCCCGGGTTCGGTTATGGAACAATTGAATTACAAGTAAACAGAACCTTCATATAAAACGGCCAGCTTAAATAACTGAAAATAGGTTAATACTGCTGTGAAATAACCAGTATACTGTTTACAGTTGTATTTCCAGTTCCATAAGATGGCTTTTCTAAACTACAGTTGCTATAATCCTTAAGATTTCAAACTTATACAGCTCAGAACACTATGTGAATGTGGATAATACTCATAGAATTCAGAGTAATAGATACTGGAATTGCCCGGGATCAGTTATGGAACAGTTGAATTACAAGAAAATAGAACCTTAATATAAAACGGGCAGCATAAATACATTGAAAACAGGATCAAACAGCTGTGAAATGAATATACTGTTTACATTTTTAATTCGAGTTCAATTAGATGGCTTTTCTAAATAAAAGTAGCTATTTTCTCAAATAATTCAAAATTTCACAGCTCAGAACACTATGTGAAGGAGCTTAGAATTCTTAGAATTCAGGTTAATAGATACTGGAATTGCCCGGGATCAGTTAGGGAACCGTTGAATTACAAGAAAGTAGAACCTTAATAATATACGGGTAGCTTAGATACACTGAAAAGAGGTTCACAATGCTGCGAAATGACCAATATACTGTTTCCATTTGTAATTGCAGTTCAATAAGATGGCTTTTCTAAACTACTCTAGTTATAATCCTTAAGATTTCAAACTTTCACAGCTCTGAACACTATGTGAATGTGGTTAGTACTCTTAGAATTCACAGTAATAGATACTGGAATTGCCCGAGAGACGTTATGGAACTGTTGAATTACAAGAAAATAGAAACTTAATATAAAACGGGCAGAGTAAATTCACTCAAAAGAGGTTCACACAGCTGTGAAATGACGAGTATACTGTTTATGTTTTTAATTCCAATGAATTAGATGGCTTTTCTAAAGGAACATAGTTATAATCCTTTAAAATGCAAACTTATGGAGTTCAGAACCCTATGTGAATTTTGGTAAAACTCCAGGACTTGTAAATAATTCACACTGGAATTGCCCGGAAAAGGTTATCATACAGTTGAATTACAAGTAAGTAGAAGCTTAATATCAAACAGGCAGCTTAAACACACTGAAAAGAGGTTCACACAGCTGTGAAAAGACGCCTACACTGTTTCCATTCTTAATTCCGGTTCAATAAGACGGCTTTTCTAAACGAATGTACCTATATTCCCTGGGAATCCAACCTTATACAGCTTAGAACACTATGTGAATGTGGTTTGTACTCTTAAAATTCACAGTATTAGACACTGGAATTACCCGGAAATGGTTATGGAACAGTTGAATTACAAGTAAATTGAACCTTAATATAAAACTGACATCGTAAATACACTGAAAAGAGGTTCACACAGCTGTGAAATGACGACTATACTCTTTACATTTTTAATTCAGGTTCAATAAGATGGCTTTTCTAAACTACCCTAGTTATAATCCTTAAGAATTCACACTTTTACAGCTCAGAACACTATGTGAATGTGGTTAATCGTCTTAGAATTCACAGTAATCGATACTGGAAATCCCCGGGAACGGTTAAGGAACAGATGAATTACAAGTAAATAGAGCCTTAATACAAAACGGGTAGCTTAAATACACTGAAAGGAGGGTCACACAGCTGTGAAATGACGAGTATACTCTTTATATTTTAAATTCCGATTCAATAAGATGGCTTTTCTAAATGAAGGTAGCTATATTCTGTCAGAATTCAAACTGATAGAGCTGAGAACACTATGTGAATGAGGTTAGAACTTTAGAATTCGCAGCAGTAGATACTGGAATTGCCCGAGATCGGTTATGGAACGGTTGAATTAGAAGAAAATGGAAACTTCATATAAAACGGGCAGCGTAAATACACTGAAAAGAGGTTCACACAGATGTGAAATGACCAGTATACTGTTTACATTTTTTAATCGAGTTCAATAAGATGGCTTTTCTAAACTACAGTAGTTATGATCCTTAAGAATTCAAACTTATACAGCTCTGAACACTATGTGAATGTGGTGAGTACTCTTAGAATTCACAGTAATAGATACTGGAATTGCCCGGGTTCGGTTATGGAACAATTGAATTACAAGTAAACAGAACCTTCATATAAAACGGCCAGCTTAAATAACTGAAAATAGGTTAATACTGCTGTGAAATAACCAGTATACTGTTTACAGTTGTATTTCCAGTTCCATAAGATGGCTTTTCTAAACTACAGTTGCTATAATCCTTAAGATTTCAAACTTATACAGCTCAGAACACTATGTGAATGTGGATAATACTCATAGAATTCAGAGTAATAGATACTGGAATTGCCCGGGATCAGTTATGGAACAGTTGAATTACAAGAAAATAGAACCTTAATATAAAACGGGCAGCATAAATACATTGAAAACAGGATCAAACAGCTGTGAAATGAATATACTGTTTACATTTTTAATTCGAGTTCAATTAGATGGCTTTTCTAAATAAAAGTAGCTATTTTCTCAAATAATTCAAAATTTCACAGCTCAGAACACTATGTGAAGGAGCTTAGAATTCTTAGAATTCAGGTTAATAGATACTGGAATTGCCCGGGATCAGTTAGGGAACCGTTGAATTACAAGAAAGTAGAACCTTAATAATATACGGGTAGCTTAGATACACTGAAAAGAGGTTCACAATGCTGCGAAATGACCAATATACTGTTTCCATTTGTAATTGCAGTTCAATAAGATGGCTTTTCTAAACTACTCTAGTTATAATCCTTAAGATTTCAAACTTTCACAGCTCTGAACACTATGTGAATGTGGTTAGTACTCTTAGAATTCACAGTAATAGATACTGGAATTGCCCGAGAGACGTTATGGAACTGTTGAATTACAAGAAAATAGAAACTTAATATAAAACGGGCAGAGTAAATTCACTCAAAAGAGGTTCACACAGCTGTGAAATGACGAGTATACTGTTTATGTTTTTAATTCCAATGAATTAGATGGCTTTTCTAAAGGAACATAGTTATAATCCTTTAAAATGCAAACTTATGGAGTTCAGAACCCTATGTGAATTTTGGTAAAACTCCAGGACTTGTAAATAATTCACACTGGAATTGCCCGGAAAAGGTTATCATACAGTTGAATTACAAGTAAGTAGAAGCTTAATATCAAACAGGCAGCTTAAACACACTGAAAAGAGGTTCACACAGCTGTGAAAAGACGCCTACACTGTTTCCATTCTTAATTCCGGTTCAATAAGACGGCTTTTCTAAACGAATGTACCTATATTCCCTGGGAATCCAACCTTATACAGCTTAGAACACTATGTGAATGTGGTTTGTACTCTTAAAATTCACAGTATTAGACACTGGAATTACCCGGAAATGGTTATGGAACAGTTGAATTACAAGTAAATTGAACCTTAATATAAAACTGACATCGTAAATACACTGAAAAGAGGTTCACACAGCTGTGAAATGACGACTATACTCTTTACATTTTTAATTCAGGTTCAATAAGATGGCTTTTCTAAACTACCCTAGTTATAATCCTTAAGAATTCACACTTTTACAGCTCAGAACACTATGTGAATGTGGTTAATCGTCTTAGAATTCACAGTAATCGATACTGGAAATCCCCGGGAACGGTTAAGGAACAGATGAATTACAAGTAAATAGAGCCTTAATACAAAACGGGTAGCTTAAATACACTGAAAGGAGGGTCACACAGCTGTGAAATGACGAGTATACTCTTTATATTTTAAATTCCGATTCAATAAGATGGCTTTTCTAAATGAAGGTAGCTATATTCTGTCAGAATTCAAACTGATAGAGCTGAGAACACTATGTGAATGAGGTTAGAACTTTAGAATTCGCAGCAGTAGATACTGGAATTGCCCGAGATCGGTTATGGAACGGTTGAATTAGAAGAAAATGGAAACTTCATATAAAACGGGCAGCGTAAATACACTGAAAAGAGGTTCACACAGATGTGAAATGACCAGTATACTGTTTACATTTTTTAATCGAGTTCAATAAGATGGCTTTTCTAAACTACAGTAGTTATGATCCTTAAGAATTCAAACTTATACAGCTCTGAACACTATGTGAATGTGGTGAGTACTCTTAGAATTCACAGTAATAGATACTGGAATTGCCCGGGTTCGGTTATGGAACAATTGAATTACAAGTAAACAGAACCTTCATATAAAACGGCCAGCTTAAATAACTGAAAATAGGTTAATACTGCTGTGAAATAACCAGTATACTGTTTACAGTTGTATTTCCAGTTCCATAAGATGGCTTTTCTAAACTACAGTTGCTATAATCCTTAAGATTTCAAACTTATACAGCTCAGAACACTATGTGAATGTGGATAATACTCATAGAATTCAGAGTAATAGATACTGGAATTGCCCGGGATCAGTTATGGAACAGTTGAATTACAAGAAAATAGAACCTTAATATAAAACGGGCAGCATAAATACATTGAAAACAGGATCAAACAGCTGTGAAATGAATATACTGTTTACATTTTTAATTCGAGTTCAATTAGATGGCTTTTCTAAATAAAAGTAGCTATTTTCTCAAATAATTCAAACTTTCACAGCTCAGAACACTATGTGAAGGAGCTTAGAATTCTTAGAATTCAGGTTAATAGATACTGGAATTGCCCGGGATCAGTTAGGGAACCGTTGAATTACAAGAAAGTAGAACCTTAATAATATACGGGTAGCTTAGATACACTGAAAAGAGGTTCACAATGCTGCGAAATGACCAATATACTGTTTCCATTTGTAATTGCAGTTCAATAAGATGGCTTTTCTAAACTACTCTAGTTATAATCCTTAAGATTTCAAACTTTCACAGCTCTGAACACTATGTGAATGTGGTTAGTACTCTTAGAATTCACAGTAATAGATACTGGAATTGCCCGAGAGACGTTATGGAACTGTTGAATTACAAGAAAATAGAAACTTAATATAAAACGGGCAGAGTAAATTCACTCAAAAGAGGTTCACACAGCTGTGAAATGACGAGTATACTGTTTATGTTTTTAATTCCAATGAATTAGATGGCTTTTCTAAAGGAACATAGTTATAATCCTTTAAAATGCAAACTTATGGAGTTCAGAACCCTATGTGAATTTTGGTAAAACTCCAGGACTTGTAAATAATTCACACTGGAATTGCCCGGAAAAGGTTATCATACAGTTGAATTACAAGTAAGTAGAAGCTTAATATCAAACAGGCAGCTTAAACACACTGAAAAGAGGTTCACACAGCTGTGAAAAGACGCCTACACTGTTTCCATTCTTAATTCCGGTTCAATAAGACGGCTTTTCTAAAAGAATGTACCTATATTCCCTGGGAATCCAACCTTATACAGCTTAGAACACTATGTGAATGTGGTTTGTACTCTTAAAATTCACAGTATTAGACACTGGAATTACCCGGAAATGGTTATGGAACAGTTGAATTACAAGTAAATTGAACCTTAATATAAAACTGACATCGTAAATACACTGAAAAGAGGTTCACACAGCTGTGAAATGACGACTATACTCTTTACATTTTTTAATTCAGGTTCAATAGATGGCTTTTCTAAACTACTCTAGTTATAATCCTTAAGAATTCACACTTTTACAGCTCAGAACACTATGTGAATGTGGTTAATCGTCTTAGAATTCACAGTAATCGATACTGGAAATCCCGGGGAACGGTTAAGGAACAGATGAATTACAAGTAAATAGAACCTTAATATAAAACGGGTAGCTTAAATACACTGAAAGGAGGGTCACACAGCTGTGAAATGACGAGTATACTCTTTATATTTTAAATTCCGATTCAATAAGATGGCTTTTCTAAATGAAGGTAGCTATATTCTGTCAGAATTCAAACTGATAGAGCTGAGAACACTATGTGAATGAGGTTAGAACTTTAGAATTCGCAGTAGTAGATACTGGAATTGCCCGAGATCTGTTATGGAAAGGTTGAATTAGAAGAAAATGGAAACTTCATATAAAACGGGCAGCGTAAATACACTGAAAAGAGGTTCACACAGATGTGAAATGACCAGTATACTGTTTACATTTTTTAATCGAGTTCAATAAGATGGCTTTTCTAAACTACAGTAGTTATGATCCTTAAGAATTCAAACTTATACAGCTCTGAACACTATGTGAATGTGGTGAGTACTCTTAGAATTCACAGTAATAGATACTGGAATTGCCCGGGTTCGGTTATGGAACAATTGAATTACAAGTAAACAGAACCTTCATATAAAACGGCCAGCTTAAATAACTGAAAATAGGTTAATACTGCTGTGAAATAACCAGTATACTGTTTACAGTTGTATTTCCAGTTCCATAAGATGGCTTTTCTAAACTACATTGCTATAATCCTTAAGATTTCAAACTTATACAGCTCAGAACACTATGTGAATGTGGATAATACTCATAGAATTCAGAGTAATAGATACTGGAATTGCCCGGGATCAGTTATGGAACAGTTGAATTACTAGAAAATAGAACCTTAATATAAAACGGGCAGCATAAATACATTGAAAACAGGATCAAACAGCTGTGAAATGAATATACTGTTTACATTTTTAATTCGAGTTCAATTAGATGGCTTTTCTAAATAAAAGTAGCTATTTTCTCAAATAATTCAAACTTTCACAGCTCAGAACACTATGTGAAGGAGCTTAGAATTCTTAGAATTCAGATTAATAGATACTGGAATTGCCCGGGATCAGTTAGGGAACCGCTGAATTACAAGAAAATAGAACCTTAATAATATACGGGTAGCTTAGATACACTGAAAAGAGGTTCACAATGCTGCGAAATGACCAATATACTGTTTCCATTTGTAATTGCAGTTCAATAAGATGGCTTTTCTAAACTACTCTAGTTATAATCCTTAAGATTTCAAACTTTCACAGCTCTGAACACTATGTGAATGTGGTTAGTACTCTTAGAATTCACAGTAATAGATACTGGAATTGCCCGAGAGACGTTATGGAACTGTTGAATTACAAGAAAATAGAAACTTAATATAAAACGGGCAGAGTAAATTCACTCAAAAGAGGTTCACACAGCTGTGAAATGACGAGTATACTGTTTATGTTTTTAATTCCAATGAATTAGATGGCTTTTCTAAAGGAACATAGTTATAATCCTTTAAAATGCAAACTTATGGAGTTCAGAACCCTATGTGAATTTTGGTAAAACTCCAGGACTTGTAAATAATTCACACTGGAATTGCCCGGAAAAGGTTATCATACAGTTGAATTACAAGTAAGTAGAAGCTTAATATCAAACAGGCAGCTTAAACACACTGAAAAGAGGTTCACACAGCTGTGAAAAGACGCCTACACTGTTTCCATTCTTAATTCCGGTTCAATAAGACGGCTTTTCTAAACGAATGTACCTATATTCCCTGGGAATCCAACCTTATACAGCTTAGAACACTATGTGAATGTGGTTTGTACTCTTAAAATTCACAGTATTAGACACTGGAATTACCCGGAAATGGTTATGGAACAGTTGAATTACAAGTAAATTGAACCTTAATATAAAACTGACATCGTAAATACACTGAAAAGAGGTTCACACAGCTGTGAAATGACGACTATACTCTTTACATTTTTAATTCAGGTTCAATAAGATGGCTTTTCTAAACTACCCTAGTTATAATCCTTAAGAATTCACACTTTTACAGCTCAGAACACTATGTGAATGTGGTTAATCGTCTTAGAATTCACAGTAATCGATACTGGAAATCCCCGGGAACGGTTAAGGAACAGATGAATTACAAGTAAATAGAGCCTTAATACAAAACGGGTAGCTTAAATACACTGAAAGGAGGGTCACACAGCTGTGAAATGACGAGTATACTCTTTATATTTTAAATTCCGATTCAATAAGATGGCTTTTCTAAATGAAGGTAGCTATATTCTGTCAGAATTCAAACTGATAGAGCTGAGAACACTATGTGAATGAGGTTAGAACTTTAGAATTCGCAGCAGTAGATACTGGAATTGCCCGAGATCGGTTATGGAACGGTTGAATTAGAAGAAAATGGAAACTTCATATAAAACGGGCAGCGTAAATACACTGAAAAGAGGTTCACACAGATGTGAAATGACCAGTATACTGTTTACATTTTTTAATCGAGTTCAATAAGATGGCTTTTCTAAACTACAGTAGTTATGATCTTTAAGAATTCAAACTTATACAGCTCTGAACACTATGTGAATGTGGTGAGTACTCTTAGAATTCACAGTAATAGATACTGGAATTGCCCGGGTTCGGTTATGGAACAATTGAATTACAAGTAAACAGAACCTTCATATAAAACGGCCAGCTTAAATAACTGAAAATAGGTTAATACTGCTGTGAAATAACCAGTATACTGTTTACAGTTGTATTTCCAGTTCCATAAGATGGCTTTTCTAAACAACAGTTGCTATAATCCTTAAGATTTCACACTTATACAGCTCAGAACACTATGTGAATGTGGATAATACTCATAGAATTCAGAGTAATAGATACTGGAATTGCCCGGGATCAGTTATGGAACAGTTGAATTACAAGAAAATAGAACCTTAATATAAAACGGGCAGCATAAATACATTGAAAACAGGATCAAACAGCTGTGAAATGAATATACTGTTTACATTTTTAATTCGAGTTCAATTAGATGGCTTTTCTAAATAAAAGTAGCTATTTTCTCAAATAATTCAAACTTTCACAGCTCAGAACACTATGTGAAGGAGCTTAGAATTCTTAGAATTCAGGTTAATAGATACTGGAATTGCCCGGGATCAGTTAGGGAACCGTTGAATTACAAGAAAGTAGAACCTTAATAATATACGGGTAGCTTAGATACACTGAAAAGAGGTTCACAATGCTGCGAAATGACCAATATACTGTTTCCATTTGTAATTGCAGTTCAATAAGATGGCTTTTCTAAACTACTCTAGTTATAATCCTTAAGATTTCAAACTTTCACAGCTCTGAACACTATGTGAATGTGGTTAGTACTCTTAGAATTCACAGTAATAGATACTGGAATTGCCCGAGAGACGTTATGGAACTGTTGAATTACAAGAAAATAGAAACTTAATATAAAACGGGCAGAGTAAATTCACTCAAAAGAGGTTCACACAGCTGTGAAATGACGAGTATACTGTTTATGTTTTTAATTCCAATGAATTAGATGGCTTTTCTAAAGGAACATAGTTATAATCCTTTAAAATGCAAACTTATGGAGTTCAGAACCCTATGTGAATTTTGGTAAAACTCCAGGACTTGTAAATAATTCACACTGGAATTGCCCGGAAAAGGTTATCATACAGTTGAATTACAAGTAAGTAGAAGCTTAATATCAAACAGGCAGCTTAAACACACTGAAAAGAGGTTCACACAGCTGTGAAAAGACGCCTACACTGTTTCCATTCTTAATTCCGGTTCAATAAGACGGCTTTTCTAAACGAATGTACCTATATTCCCTGGGAATCCAACCTTATACAGCTTAGAACACTATGTGAATGTGGTTTGTACTCTTAAAATTCACAGTATTAGACACTGGAATTACCCGGAAATGGTTATGGAACAGTTGAATTACAAGTAAATTGAACCTTAATATAAAACTGACATCGTAAATACACTGAAAAGAGGTTCACACAGCTGTGAAATGACGACTATACTCTTTACATTTTTTAATTCAGGTTCAATAGATGGCTTTTCTAAACTACTCTAGTTATAATCCTTAAGAATTCACACTTTTACAGCTCAGAACACTATGTGAATGTGGTTAATCGTCTTAGAATTCACAGTAATCGATACTGGAAATCCCGGGGAACGGTTAAGGAACAGATGAATTACAAGTAAATAGAACCTTAATATAAAACGGGTAGCTTAAATACACTGAAAGGAGGGTCACACAGCTGTGAAATGACGAGTATACTCTTTATATTTTAAATTCCGATTCAATAAGATGGCTTTTCTAAATGAAGGTAGCTATATTCTGTCAGAATTCAAACTGATAGAGCTGAGAACACTATGTGAATGAGGTTAGAACTTTAGAATTCGCAGTAGTAGATACTGGAATTGCCCGAGATCTGTTATGGAACGGTTGAATTAGAAGAAAATGGAAACTTCATATAAAACGGGCAGCGTAAATACACTGAAAAGAGGTTCACACAGATGTGAAATGACCAGTATACTGTTTACATTTTTTAATCGAGTTCAATAAGATGGCTTTTCTAAACTACAGTAGTTATGATCCTTAAGAATTCAAACTTATACAGCTCTGAACACTATGTGAATGTGGTGAGTACTCTTAGAATTCACAGTAATAGATACTGGAATTGCCCGGGTTCGGTTATGGAACAATTGAATTACAAGTAAACAGAACCTTCATATAAAACGGCCAGCTTAAATAACTGAAAATAGGTTAATACTGCTGTGAAATAACCAGTATACTGTTTACAGTTGTATTTCCAGTTCCATAAGATGGCTTTTCTAAACTACAGTTGCTATAATCCTTAAGATTTCAAACTTATACAGCTCAGAACACTATGTGAATGTGGATAATACTCATAGAATTCAGAGTAATAGATACTGGAATTGCCCGGGATCAGTTATGGAACAGTTGAATTACAAGAAAATAGAACCTTAATATAAAACGGGCAGCATAAATACATTGAAAACAGGATCAAACAGCTGTGAAATGAATATACTGTTTACATTTTTAATTCGAGTTCAATTAGATGGCTTTTCTAAATAAAAGTAGCTATTTTCTCAAATAATTCAAACTTTCACAGCTCAGAACACTATGTGAAGGAGCTTAGAATTCTTAGAATTCAGATTAATAGATACTGGAATTGCCCGGGATCAGTTAGGGAACCGCTGAATTACAAGAAAATAGAACCTTAATAATATACGGGTAGCTTAGATACACTGAAAAGAGGTTCACAATGCTGCGAAATGACCAATATACTGTTTCCATTTGTAATTGCAGTTCAATAAGATGGCTTTTCTAAACTACTCTAGTTATAATCCTTAAGATTTTAAACTTTCACAGCTCTGAACACTATGTGAATGTGGTTAGTACTCTTAGAATTCACAGTAATAGATACTGGAATTGCCCGAGAGACGTTATGGAACTGTTGAATTACAAGAAAATAGAAACTTAATATAAAACGGGCAGAGTAAATTCACTCAAAAGAGGTTCACACAGCTGTGAAATGACGAGTATACTGTTTATGTTTTTAATTCCAATGAATTAGATGGCTTTTCTAAAGGAACATAGTTATAATCCTTTAAAATGCAAACTTATGGAGTTCAGAACCCTATGTGAATTGTGGTAAAACTCCAGGACTTGTAAATAATTCACACTGGAATTGCCCGGAAAAGGTTATCATACAGTTGAATTACAAGTAAGTAGAAGCTTAATATCAAACAGGCAGCTTAAACACACTGAAAAGAGGTTCACACAGCTGTGAAAAGACGCCTACACTGTTTCCATTCTTAATTCCGGTTCAATAAGACGGCTTTTCTAAACGAATGTACCTATATTCCCTGGGAATCCAACCTTATACAGCTTAGAACACTATGTGAATGTGGTTTGTACTCTTAAAATTCACAGTATTAGACACTGGAATTACCCGGAAATGGTTATGGAACAGTTGAATTACAAGTAAATTGAACCTTAATATAAAACTGACATCGTAAATACACTGAAAAGAGGTTCACACAGCTGTGAAATGACGACTATACTCTTTACATTTTTAATTCAGGTTCAATAAGATGGCTTTTCTAAACTACCCTAGTTATAATCCTTAAGAATTCACACTTTTACAGCTCAGAACACTATGTGAATGTGGTTAATCGTCTTAGAATTCACAGTAATCGATACTGGAAATCCCCGGGAACGGTTAAGGAACAGATGAATTACAAGTAAATAGAGCCTTAATACAAAACGGGTAGCTTAAATACACTGAAAGGAGGGTCACACAGCTGTGAAATGACGAGTATACTCTTTATATTTTAAATTCCGATTCAATAAGATGGCTTTTCTAAATGAAGGTAGCTATATTCTGTCAGAATTCAAACTGATAGAGCTGAGAACACTATGTGAATGAGGTTAGAACTTTAGAATTCGCAGTAGTAGATACTGGAATTGCCCGAGATCTGTTATGGAACGGTTGAATTAGAAGAAAATGGAAACTTCATATAAAACGGGCAGCGTAAATACACTGAAAAGAGGTTCACACAGATGTGAAATGACCAGTATACTGTTTACATTTTTTAATCGAGTTCAATAAGATGGCTTTTCTAAACTACAGTAGTTATGATCCTTAAGAATTCAAACTTATACAGCTCTGAACACTATGTGAATGTGGTGAGTACTCTTAGAATTCACAGTAATAGATACTGGAATTGCCCGGGTTCGGTTATGGAACAATTGAATTACAAGTAAACAGAACCTTCATATAAAACGGCCAGCTTAAATAACTGAAAATAGGTTAATACTGCTGTGAAATAACCAGTATACTGTTTACAGTTGTATTTCCAGTTCCATAAGATGGCTTTTCTAAACTACAGTTGCTATAATCCTTAAGATTTCAAACTTATACAGCTCAGAACACTATGTGAATGTGGATAATACTCATAGAATTCAGAGTAATAGATACTGGAATTGCCCGGGATCAGTTATGGAACAGTTGAATTACAAGAAAATAGAACCTTAATATAAAACGGGCAGCATAAATACATTGAAAACAGGATCAAACAGCTGTGAAATGAATATACTGTTTACATTTTTAATTCGAGTTCAATTAGATGGCTTTTCTAAATAAAAGTAGCTATTTTCTCAAATAATTCAAACTTTCACAGCTCAGAACACTATGTGAAGGAGCTTAGAATTCTTAGAATTCAGATTAATAGATACAGGAATTGCCCGGGATCAGTTAGGGAACCGCTGAATTACAAGAAAATAGAACCTTAATAATATACGGGTAGCTTAGATACACTGAAAAGAGGTTCACAATGCTGCGAAATGACCAATATACTGTTTCCATTTGTAATTGCAGTTCAATAAGATGGCTTTTCTAAACTACTCTAGTTATAATCCTTAAGATTTCAAACTTTCACAGCTCTGAACACTATGTGAATGTGGTTAGTACTCTTAGAATTCACAGTAATAGATACTGGAATTGCCCGAGAGACGTTAGGGAACTGTTGAATTACAAGAAAATAGAAACTTAATATAAAACGGGCAGAGTAAATTCACTCAAAAGAGGTTCACACAGCTGTGAAATGACGAGTATACTGTTTATGTTTTTAATTCCAATGAATTAGATGGCTTTTCTAAAGGAACATAGTTATAATCCTTTAAAATGCAAACTTATGGAGTTCAGAACCCTATGTGAATTGTGGTAAAACTCCAGGACTTGTAAATAATTCACACTGGAATTGCCCGGAAAAGGTTATCATACAGTTGAATTACAAGTAAGTAGAAGCTTAATATCAAACAGGCAGCTTAAACACACTGAAAAGAGGTTCACACAGCTGTGAAAAGACGCCTACACTGTTTCCATTCTTAATTCCGGTTCAATAAGACGGCTTTTCTAAACGAATGTACCTATATTCCCTGGGAATCCAACCTTATACAGCTTAGAACACTATGTGAATGTGGTTTGTACTCTTAAAATTCACAGTATTAGACACTGGAATTACCCGGAAATGGTTATGGAACAGTTGAATTACAAGTAAATTGAACCTTAATATAAAACTGACATCGTAAATACACTGAAAAGAGGTTCACACAGCTGTGAAATGACGACTATACTCTTTACATTTTTAATTCAGGTTCAATAAGATGGCTTTTCTAAACTACCCTAGTTATAATCCTTAAGAATTCACACTTTTACAGCTCAGAACACTATGTGAATGTGGTTAATCGTCTTAGAATTCACAGTAATCGATACTGGAAATCCCCGGGAACGGTTAAGGAACAGATGAATTACAAGTAAATAGAGCCTTAATACAAAACGGGTAGCTTAAATACACTGAAAGGAGGGTCACACAGCTGTGAAATGACGAGTATACTCTTTATATTTTAAATTCCGATTCAATAAGATGGCTTTTCTAAATGAAGGTAGCTATATTCTGTCAGAATTCAAACTGATAGAGCTGAGAACACTATGTGAATGAGGTTAGAACTTTAGAATTCGCAGCAGTAGATACTGGAATTGCCCGAGATCGGTTATGGAACGGTTGAATTAGAAGAAAATGGAAACTTCATATAAAACGGGCAGCGTAAATACACTGAAAAGAGGTTCACACAGATGTGAAATGACCAGTATACTGTTTACATTTTTTAATCGAGTTCAATAAGATGGCTTTTCTAAACTACAGTAGTTATGATCCTTAAGAATTCAAACTTATACAGCTCTGAACACTATGTGAATGTGGTGAGTACTCTTAGAATTCACAGTAATAGATACTGGAATTGCCCGGGTTCGGTTATGGAACAATTGAATTACAAGTAAACAGAACCTTCATATAAAACGGCCAGCTTAAATAACTGAAAATAGGTTAATACTGCTGTGAAATAACCAGTATACTGTTTACAGTTGTATTTCCAGTTCCATAAGATGGCTTTTCTAAACAACAGTTGCTATAATCCTTAAGATTTCACACTTATACAGCTCAGAACACTATGTGAATGTGGATAATACTCATAGAATTCAGAGTAATAGATACTGGAATTGCCCGGGATCAGTTATGGAACAGTTGAATTACAAGAAAATAGAACCTTAATATAAAACGGGCAGCATAAATACATTGAAAACAGGATCAAACAGCTGTGAAATGAATATACTGTTTACATTTTTAATTCGAGTTCAATTAGATGGCTTTTCTAAATAAAAGTAGCTATTTTCTCAAATAATTCAAACTTTCACAGCTCAGAACACTATGTGAAGGAGCTTAGAATTCTTAGAATTCAGATTAATAGATACTGGAATTGCCCGGGATCAGTTAGGGAACCGCTGAATTACAAGAAAGTAGAACCTTAATAATATACGGGTAGCTTAGATACACTGAAAAGAGGTTCACAATGCTGCGAAATGACCAATATACTGTTTCCATTTGTAATTGCAGTTCAATAAGATGGCTTTTCTAAACTACTCTAGTTATAATCCTTAAGATTTCAAACTTTCACAGCTCTGAACACTATGTGAATGTGGTTAGTACTCTTAGAATTCACAGTAATAGATACTGGAATTGCCCGAGAGACGTTATGGAACTGTTGAATTACAAGAAAATAGAAACTTAATATAAAACGGGCAGAGTAAATTCACTCAAAAGAGGTTCACACAGCTGTGAAATGACGAGTATACTGTTTATGTTTTTAATTCCAATGAATTAGATGGCTTTTCTAAAGGAACATAGTTATAATCCTTTAAAATGCAAACTTATGGAGTTCAGAACCCTATGTGAATTTTGGTAAAACTCCAGGACTTGTAAATAATTCACACTGGAATTGCCCGGAAAAGGTTATCATACAGTTGAATTACAAGTAAGTAGAAGCTTAATATCAAACAGGCAGCTTAAACACACTGAAAAGAGGTTCACACAGCTGTGAAAAGACGCCTACACTGTTTCCATTCTTAATTCCGGTTCAATAAGACGGCTTTTCTAAACGAATGTACCTATATTCCCTGGGAATCCAACCTTATACAGCTTAGAACACTATGTGAATGTGGTTTGTACTCTTAAAATTCACAGTATTAGACACTGGAATTACCCGGAAATGGTTATGGAACAGTTGAATTACAAGTAAATTGAACCTTAATATAAAACTGACATCGTAAATACACTGAAAAGAGGTTCACACAGCTGTGAAATGACGACTATACTCTTTACATTTTTAATTCAGGTTCAATAAGATGGCTTTTCTAAACTACCCTAGTTATAATCCTTAAGAATTCACACTTTTACAGCTCAGAACACTATGTGAATGTGGTTAATCGTCTTAGAATTCACAGTAATCGATACTGGAAATCCCCGGGAACGGTTAAGGAACAGATGAATTACAAGTAAATAGAGCCTTAATACAAAACGGGTAGCTTAAATACACTGAAAGGAGGGTCACACAGCTGTGAAATGACGAGTATACTCTTTATATTTTAAATTCCGATTCAATAAGATGGCTTTTCTAAATGAAGGTAGCTATATTCTGTCAGAATTCAAACTGATAGAGCTGAGAACACTATGTGAATGAGGTTAGAACTTTAGAATTCGCAGCAGTAGATACTGGAATTGCCCGAGATCGGTTATGGAACGGTTGAATTAGAAGAAAATGGAAACTTCATATAAAACGGGCAGCGTAAATACACTGAAAAGAGGTTCACACAGATGTGAAATGACCAGTATACTGTTTACATTTTTTAATCGAGTTCAATAAGATGGCTTTTCTAAACTACAGTAGTTATGATCCTTAAGAATTCAAACTTATACAGCTCTGAACACTATGTGAATGTGGTGAGTACTCTTAGAATTCACAGTAATAGATACTGGAATTGCCCGGGTTCGGTTATGGAACAATTGAATTACAAGTAAACAGAACCTTCATATAAAACGGCCAGCTTAAATAACTGAAAATAGGTTAATACTGCTGTGAAATAACCAGTATACTGTTTACAGTTGTATTTCCAGTTCCATAAGATGGCTTTTCTAAACTACAGTTGCTATAATCCTTAAGATTTCAAACTTATACAGCTCAGAACACTATGTGAATGTGGATAATACTCATAGAATTCAGAGTAATAGATACTGGAATTGCCCGGGATCAGTTATGGAACAGTTGAATTACAAGAAAATAGAACCTTAATATAAAACGGGCAGCATAAATACATTGAAAACAGGATCAAACAGCTGTGAAATGAATATACTGTTTACATTTTTAATTCGAGTTCAATTAGATGGCTTTTCTAAATAAAAGTAGCTATTTTCTCAAATAATTCAAACTTTCACAGCTCAGAACACTATGTGAAGGAGCTTAGAATTCTTAGAATTCAGATTAATAGATACTGGAATTGCCCGGGATCAGTTAGGGAACCGCTGAATTACAAGAAAGTAGAACCTTAATAATATACGGGTAGCTTAGATACACTGAAAAGAGGTTCACAATGCTGCGAAATGACCAATATACTGTTTCCATTTGTAATTGCAGTTCAATAAGATGGCTTTTCTAAACTACTCTAGTTATAATCCTTAAGATTTCAAACTTTCACAGCTCTGAACACTATGTGAATGTGGTTAGTACTCTTAGAATTCACAGTAATAGATACTGGAATTGCCCGAGAGACGTTATGGAACTGTTGAATTACAAGAAAATAGAAACTTAATATAAAACGGGCAGAGTAAATTCACTCAAAAGAGGTTCACACAGCTGTGAAATGACGAGTATACTGTTTATGTTTTTAATTCCAATGAATTAGATGGCTTTTCTAAAGGAACATAGTTATAATCCTTTAAAATGCAAACTTATGGAGTTCAGAACCCTATGTGAATTTTGGTAAAACTCCAGGACTTGTAAATAATTCACACTGGAATTGCCCGGAAAAGGTTATCATACAGTTGAATTACAAGTAAGTAGAAGCTTAATATCAAACAGGCAGCTTAAACACACTGAAAAGAGGTTCACACAGCTGTGAAAAGACGCCTACACTGTTTCCATTCTTAATTCCGGTTCAATAAGACGGCTTTTCTAAACGAATGTACCTATATTCCCTGGGAATCCAACCTTATACAGCTTAGAACACTATGTGAATGTGGTTTGTACTCTTAAAATTCACAGTATTAGACACTGGAATTACCCGGAAATGGTTATGGAACAGTTGAATTACAAGTAAATTGAACCTTAATATAAAACTGACATCGTAAATACACTGAAAAGAGGTTCACACAGCTGTGAAATGACGACTATACTCTTTACATTTTTTAATTCAGGTTCAATAAGATGGCTTTTCTAAACTACTCTAGTTATAATCCTTAAGAATTCACACTTTTACAGCTCAGAACACTATGTGAATGTGGTTAATCGTCTTAGAATTCACAGTAATCGATACTGGAAATCCCGGGGAACGGTTAAGGAACAGATGAATTACAAGTAAATAGAACCTTAATATAAAACGGGTAGCTTAAATACACTGAAAGGAGGGTCACACAGCTGTGAAATGACGAGTATACTCTTTATATTTTAAATTCCGATTCAATAAGATGGCTTTTCTAAATGAAGGTAGCTATATTCTGTCAGAATTCAAACTGATAGAGCTGAGAACACTATGTGAATGAGGTTAGAACTTTAGAATTCGCAGTAGTAGATACTGGAATTGCCCGAGATCTGTTATGGAACGGTTGAATTAGAAGAAAATGGAAACTTCATATAAAACGGGCAGCGTAAATACACTGAAAAGAGGTTCACACAGATGTGAAATGACCAGTATACTGTTTACATTTTTTAATCGAGTTCAATAAGATGGCTTTTCTAAACTACAGTAGTTATGATCCTTAAGAATTCAAACTTATACAGCTCTGAACACTATGTGAATGTGGTGAGTACTCTTAGAATTCACAGTAATAGATACTGGAATTGCCCGGGTTCGGTTATGGAACAATTGAATTACAAGTAAACAGAACCTTCATATAAAACGGCCAGCTTAAATAACTGAAAATAGGTTAATACTGCTGTGAAATAACCAGTATACTGTTTACAGTTGTATTTCCAGTTCCATAAGATGGCTTTTCTAAACTACAGTTGCTATAATCCTTAAGATTTCAAACTTATACAGCTCAGAACACTATGTGAATGTGGATAATACTCATAGAATTCAGAGTAATAGATACTGGAATTGCCCGGGATCAGTTATGGAACAGTTGAATTACAAGAAAATAGAACCTTAATATAAAACGGGCAGCATAAATACATTGAAAACAGGATCAAACAGCTGTGAAATGAATATACTGTTTACATTTTTAATTCGAGTTCAATTAGATGGCTTTTCTAAATAAAAGTAGCTATTTTCTCAAATAATTCAAACTTTCACAGCTCAGAACACTATGTGAAGGAGCTTAGAATTCTTAGAATTCAGATTAATAGATACTGGAATTGCCCGGGATCAGTTAGGGAACCGCTGAATTACAAGAAAATAGAACCTTAATAATATACGGGTAGCTTAGATACACTGAAAAGAGGTTCACAATGCTGCGAAATGACCAATATACTGTTTCCATTTGTAATTGCAGTTCAATAAGATGGCTTTTCTAAACTACTCTAGTTATAATCCTTAAGATTTTAAACTTTCACAGCTCTGAACACTATGTGAATGTGGTTAGTACTCTTAGAATTCACAGTAATAGATACTGGAATTGCCCGAGAGACGTTATGGAACTGTTGAATTACAAGAAAATAGAAACTTAATATAAAACGGGCAGAGTAAATTCACTCAAAAGAGGTTCACACAGCTGTGAAATGACGAGTATACTGTTTATGTTTTTAATTCCAATGAATTAGATGGCTTTTCTAAAGGAACATAGTTATAATCCTTTAAAATGCAAACTTATGGAGTTCAGAACCCTATGTGAATTTTGGTAAAACTCCAGGACTTGTAAATAATTCACACTGGAATTGCCCGGAAAAGGTTATCATACAGTTGAATTACAAGTAAGTAGAAGCTTAATATCAAACAGGCAGCTTAAACACACTGAAAAGAGGTTCACACAGCTGTGAAAAGACGCCTACACTGTTTCCATTCTTAATTCCGGTTCAATAAGACGGCTTTTCTAAACGAATGTACCTATATTCCCTGGGAATCCAACCTTATACAGCTTAGAACACTATGTGAATGTGGTTTGTACTCTTAAAATTCACAGTATTAGACACTGGAATTACCCGGAAATGGTTATGGAACAGTTGAATTACAAGTAAATTGAACCTTAATATAAAACTGACATCGTAAATACACTGAAAAGAGGTTCACACAGCTGTGAAATGACGACTATACTCTTTACATTTTTAATTCAGGTTCAATAAGATGGCTTTTCTAAACTACCCTAGTTATAATCCTTAAGAATTCACACTTTTACAGCTCAGAACACTATGTGAATGTGGTTAATCGTCTTAGAATTCACAGTAATCGATACTGGAAATCCCCGGGAACGGTTAAGGAACAGATGAATTACAAGTAAATAGAGCCTTAATACAAAACGGGTAGCTTAAATACACTGAAAGGAGGGTCACACAGCTGTGAAATGACGAGTATACTCTTTATATTTTAAATTCCGATTCAATAAGATGGCTTTTCTAAATGAAGGTAGCTATATTCTGTCAGAATTCAAACTGATAGAGCTGAGAACACTATGTGAATGAGGTTAGAACTTTAGAATTCGCAGCAGTAGATACTGGAATTGCCCGAGATCGGTTATGGAACGGTTGAATTAGAAGAAAATGGAAACTTCATATAAAACGGGCAGCGTAAATACACTGAAAAGAGGTTCACACAGATGTGAAATGACCAGTATACTGTTTACATTTTTTAATCGAGTTCAATAAGATGGCTTTTCTAAACTACAGTAGTTATGATCCTTAAGAATTCAAACTTATACAGCTCTGAACACTATGTGAATGTGGTGAGTACTCTTAGAATTCACAGTAATAGATACTGGAATTGCCCGGGTTCGGTTATGGAACAATTGAATTACAAGTAAACAGAACCTTCATATAAAACGGCCAGCTTAAATAACTGAAAATAGGTTAATACTGCTGTGAAATAACCAGTATACTGTTTACAGTTGTATTTCCAGTTCCATAAGATGGCTTTTCTAAACTACAGTTGCTATAATCCTTAAGATTTCAAACTTATACAGCTCAGAACACTATGTGAATGTGGATAATACTCATAGAATTCAGAGTAATAGATACTGGAATTGCCCGGGATCAGTTATGGAACAGTTGAATTACAAGAAAATAGAACCTTAATATAAAACGGGCAGCATAAATACATTGAAAACAGGATCAAACAGCTGTGAAATGAATATACTGTTTACATTTTTAATTCGAGTTCAATTAGATGGCTTTTCTAAATAAAAGTAGCTATTTTCTCAAATAATTCAAACTTTCACAGCTCAGAACACTATGTGAAGGAGCTTAGAATTCTTAGAATTCAGATTAATAGATACTGGAATTGCCCGGGATCAGTTAGGGAACCGTTGAATTACAAGAAAGTAGAACCTTAATAATATACGGGTAGCTTAGATACACTGAAAAGAGGTTCACAATGCTGCGAAATGACCAATATACTGTTTCCATTTGTAATTGCAGTTCAATAAGATGGCTTTTCTAAACTACTCTAGTTATAATCCTTAAGATTTCAAACTTTCACAGCTCTGAACACTATGTGAATGTGGTTAGTACTCTTAGAATTCACAGTAATAGATACTGGAATTGCCCGAGAGACGTTATGGAACTGTTGAATTACAAGAAAATAGAAACTTAATATAAAACGGGCAGAGTAAATTCACTCAAAAGAGGTTCACACAGCTGTGAAATGACGAGTATACTGTTTATGTTTTTAATTCCAATGAATTAGATGGCTTTTCTAAAGGAACATAGTTATAATCCTTTAAAATGCAAACTTATGGAGTTCAGAACCCTATGTGAATTTTGGTAAAACTCCAGGACTTGTAAATAATTCACACTGGAATTGCCCGGAAAAGGTTATCATACAGTTGAATTACAAGTAAGTAGAAGCTTAATATCAAACAGGCAGCTTAAACACACTGAAAAGAGGTTCACACAGCTGTGAAAAGACGCCTACACTGTTTCCATTCTTAATTCCGGTTCAATAAGACGGCTTTTCTAAACGAATGTACCTATATTCCCTGGGAATCCAACCTTATACAGCTTAGAACACTATGTGAATGTGGTTTGTACTCTTAAAATTCACAGTATTAGACACTGGAATTACCCGGAAATGGTTATGGAACAGTTGAATTACAAGTAAATTGAACCTTAATATAAAACTGACATCGTAAATACACTGAAAAGAGGTTCACACAGCTGTGAAATGACGACTATACTCTTTACATTTTTTAATTCAGGTTCAATAAGATGGCTTTTCTAAACTACTCTAGTTATAATCCTTAAGAATTCACACTTTTACAGCTCAGAACACTATGTGAATGTGGTTAATCGTCTTAGAATTCACAGTAATCGATACTGGAAATCCCGGGGAACGGTTAAGGAACAGATGAATTACAAGAAAATAGAACCTTAATATAAAACGGGTAGCTTAAATACACTGAAAGGAGGGTCACACAGCTGTGAAATGACGAGTATACTCTTTATATTTTAAATTCCGATTCAATAAGATGGCTTTTCTAAATGAAGGTAGCTATATTCTGTCAGAATTCAAACTGATAGAGCTGAGAACACTATGTGAATGAGGTTAGAACTTTAGAATTCGCAGCAGTAGATACTGGAATTGCCCGAGATCGGTTATGGAACGGTTGAATTAGAAGAAAATGGAAACTTCATATAAAACGGGCAGCGTAAATACACTGAAAAGAGGTTCACACAGATGTGAAATGACCAGTATACTGTTTACATTTTTTAATCGAGTTCAATAAGATGGCTTTTCTAAACTACAGTAGTTATGATCCTTAAGAATTCAAACTTATACAGCTCTGAACACTATGTGAATGTGGTGAGTACTCTTAGAATTCACAGTAATAGATACTGGAATTGCCCGGGTTCGGTTATGGAACAATTGAATTACAAGTAAACAGAACCTTCATATAAAACGGCCAGCTTAAATAACTGAAAATAGGTTAATACTGCTGTGAAATAACCAGTATACTGTTTACAGTTGTATTTCCAGTTCCATAAGATGGCTTTTCTAAACTACAGTTGCTATAATCCTTAAGATTTCAAACTTATACAGCTCAGAACACTATGTGAATGTGGATAATACTCATAGAATTCAGAGTAATAGATACTGGAATTGCCCGGGATCAGTTATGGAACAGTTGAATTACAAGAAAATAGAACCTTAATATAAAACGGGCAGCATAAATACATTGAAAACAGGATCAAACAGCTGTGAAATGAATATACTGTTTACATTTTTAATTCGAGTTCAATTAGATGGCTTTTCTAAATAAAAGTAGCTATTTTCTCAAATAATTCAAACTTTCACAGCTCAGAACACTATGTGAAGGAGCTTAGAATTCTTAGAATTCAGATTAATAGATACTGGAATTGCCCGGGATCAGTTAGGGAACCGCTGAATTACAAGAAAATAGAACCTTAATAATATACGGGTAGCTTAGATACACTGAAAAGAGGTTCACAATGCTGCGAAATGACCAATATACTGTTTCCATTTGTAATTGCAGTTCAATAAGATGGCTTTTCTAAACTACTCTAGTTATAATCCTTAAGATTTCAAACTTTCACAGCTCTGAACACTATGTGAATGTGGTTAGTACTCTTAGAATTCACAGTAATAGATACTGGAATTGCCCGAGAGACGTTAGGGAACTGTTGAATTACAAGAAAATAGAAACTTAATATAAAACGGGCAGAGTAAATTCACTCAAAAGAGGTTCACACAGCTGTGAAATGACGAGTATACTGTTTATGTTTTTAATTCCAATGAATTAGATGGCTTTTCTAAAGGAACATAGTTATAATCCTTTAAAATGCAAACTTATGGAGTTCAGAACCCTATGTGAATTGTGGTAAAACTCCAGGACTTGTAAATAATTCACACTGGAATTGCCCGGAAAAGGTTATCATACAGTTGAATTACAAGTAAGTAGAAGCTTAATATCAAACAGGCAGCTTAAACACACTGAAAAGAGGTTCACACAGCTGTGAAAAGACGCCTACACTGTTTCCATTCTTAATTCCGGTTCAATAAGACGGCTTTTCTAAACGAATGTACCTATATTCCCTGGGAATCCAACCTTATACAGCTTAGAACACTATGTGAATGTGGTTTGTACTCTTAAAATTCACAGTATTAGACACTGGAATTACCCGGAAATGGTTATGGAACAGTTGAATTACAAGTAAATTGAACCTTAATATAAAACTGACATCGTAAATACACTGAAAAGAGGTTCACACAGCTGTGAAATGACGACTATACTCTTTACATTTTTAATTCAGGTTCAATAAGATGGCTTTTCTAAACTACCCTAGTTATAATCCTTAAGAATTCACACTTTTACAGCTCAGAACACTATGTGAATGTGGTTAATCGTCTTAGAATTCACAGTAATCGATACTGGAAATCCCGGGGAACGGTTAAGGAACAGATGAATTACAAGTAAATAGAGCCTTAATACAAAACGGGTAGCTTAAATACACTGAAAGGAGGGTCACACAGCTGTGAAATGACGAGTATACTCTTTATATTTTAAATTCCGATTCAATAAGATGGCTTTTCTAAATGAAGGTAGCTATATTCTGTCAGAATTCAAACTGATAGAGCTGAGAACACTATGTGAATGAGGTTAGAACTTTAGAATTCGCAGTAGTAGATACTGGAATTGCCCGAGATCGGTTATGGAACGGTTGAATTAGAAGAAAATGGAAACTTCATATAAAACGGGCAGCGTAAATACACTGAAAAGAGGTTCACACAGATGTGAAATGACCAGTATACTGTTTACATTTTTTAATCGAGTTCAATAAGATGGCTTTTCTAAACTACAGTAGTTATGATCCTTAAGAATTCAAACTTATACAGCTCTGAACACTATGTGAATGTGGTGAGTACTCTTAGAATTCACAGTAATAGATACTGGAATTGCCCGGGTTCGGTTATGGAACAATTGAATTACAAGTAAACAGAACCTTCATATAAAACGGCCAGCTTAAATAACTGAAAATAGGTTAATACTGCTGTGAAATAACCAGTATACTGTTTACAGTTGTATTTCCAGTTCCATAAGATGGCTTTTCTAAACTACAGTTGCTATAATCCTTAAGATTTCAAACTTATACAGCTCAGAACACTATGTGAATGTGGATAATACTCATAGAATTCAGAGTAATAGATACTGGAATTGCCCGGGATCAGTTATGGAACAGTTGAATTACAAGAAAATAGAACCTTAATATAAAACGGGCAGCATAAATACATTGAAAACAGGATCAAACAGCTGTGAAATGAATATACTGTTTACATTTTTAATTCGAGTTCAATTAGATGGCTTTTCTAAATAAAAGTAGCTATTTTCTCAAATAATTCAAACTTTCACAGCTCAGAACACTATGTGAAGGAGCTTAGAATTCTTAGAATTCAGATTAATAGATACTGGAATTGCCCGGGATCAGTTAGGGAACCGCTGAATTACAAGAAAATAGAACCTTAATAATATACGGGTAGCTTAGATACACTGAAAAGAGGTTCACAATGCTGCGAAATGACCAATATACTGTTTCCATTTGTAATTGCAGTTCAATAAGATGGCTTTTCTAAACTACTCTAGTTATAATCCTTAAGATTTCAAACTTTCACAGCTCTGAACACTATGTGAATGTGGTTAGTACTCTTAGAATTCACAGTAATAGATACTGGAATTGCCCGAGAGACGTTAGGGAACTGTTGAATTACAAGAAAATAGAAACTTAATATAAAACGGGCAGAGTAAATTCACTCAAAAGAGGTTCACACAGCTGTGAAATGACGAGTATACTGTTTATGTTTTTAATTCCAATGAATTAGATGGCTTTTCTAAAGGAACATAGTTATAATCCTTTAAAATGCAAACTTATGGAGTTCAGAACCCTATGTGAATTGTGGTAAAACTCCAGGACTTGTAAATAATTCACACTGGAATTGCCCGGAAAAGGTTATCATACAGTTGAATTACAAGTAAGTAGAAGCTTAATATCAAACAGGCAGCTTAAACACACTGAAAAGAGGTTCACACAGCTGTGAAAAGACGCCTACACTGTTTCCATTCTTAATTCCGGTTCAATAAGACGGCTTTTCTAAACGAATGTACCTATATTCCCTGGGAATCCAACCTTATACAGCTTAGAACACTATGTGAATGTGGTTTGTACTCTTAAAATTCACAGTATTAGACACTGGAATTACCCGGAAATGGTTATGGAACAGTTGAATTACAAGTAAATTGAACCTTAATATAAAACTGACATCGTAAATACACTGAAAAGAGGTTCACACAGCTGTGAAATGACGACTATACTCTTTACATTTTTAATTCAGGTTCAATAAGATGGCTTTTCTAAACTACCCTAGTTATAATCCTTAAGAATTCACACTTTTACAGCTCAGAACACTATGTGAATGTGGTTAATCGTCTTAGAATTCACAGTAATCGATACTGGAAATCCCGGGGAACGGTTAAGGAACAGATGAATTACAAGTAAATAGAGCCTTAATACAAAACGGGTAGCTTAAATACACTGAAAGGAGGGTCACACAGCTGTGAAATGACGAGTATACTCTTTATATTTTAAATTCCGATTCAATAAGATGGCTTTTCTAAATGAAGGTAGCTATATTCTGTCAGAATTCAAACTGATAGAGCTGAGAACACTATGTGAATGAGGTTAGAACTTTAGAATTCGCAGTAGTAGATACTGGAATTGCCCGAGATCGGTTATGGAACGGTTGAATTAGAAGAAAATGGAAACTTCATATAAAACGGGCAGCGTAAATACACTGAAAAGAGGTTCACACAGATGTGAAATGACCAGTATACTGTTTACATTTTTTAATCGAGTTCAATAAGATGGCTTTTCTAAACTACAGTAGTTATGATCCTTAAGAATTCAAACTTATACAGCTCTGAACACTATGTGAATGTGGTGAGTACTCTTAGAATTCACAGTAATAGATACTGGAATTGCCCGGGTTCGGTTATGGAACAATTGAATTACAAGTAAACAGAACCTTCATATAAAACGGCCAGCTTAAATAACTGAAAATAGGTTAATACTGCTGTGAAATAACCAGTATACTGTTTACAGTTGTATTTCCAGTTCCATAAGATGGCTTTTCTAAACTACAGTTGCTATAATCCTTAAGATTTCAAACTTATACAGCTCAGAACACTATGTGAATGTGGATAATACTCATAGAATTCAGAGTAATAGATACTGGAATTGCCCGGGATCAGTTATGGAACAGTTGAATTACAAGAAAATAGAACCTTAATATAAAACGGGCAGCATAAATACATTGAAAACAGGATCAAACAGCTGTGAAATGAATATACTGTTTACATTTTTAATTCGAGTTCAATTAGATGGCTTTTCTAAATAAAAGTAGCTATTTTCTCAAATAATTCAAACTTTCACAGCTCAGAACACTATGTGAAGGAGCTTAGAATTCTTAGAATTCAGATTAATAGATACTGGAATTGCCCGGGATCAGTTAGGGAACCGCTGAATTACAAGAAAATAGAACCTTAATAATATACGGGTAGCTTAGATACACTGAAAAGAGGTTCACAATGCTGCGAAATGACCAATATACTGTTTCCATTTGTAATTGCAGTTCAATAAGATGGCTTTTCTAAACTACTCTAGTTATAATCCTTAAGATTTCAAACTTTCACAGCTCTGAACACTATGTGAATGTGGTTAGTACTCTTAGAATTCACAGTAATAGATACTGGAATTGCCCGAGAGACGTTATGGAACTGTTGAATTACAAGAAAATAGAAACTTAATATAAAACGGGCAGAGTAAATTCACTCAAAAGAGGTTCACACAGCTGTGAAATGACGAGTATACTGTTTATGTTTTTAATTCCAATGAATTAGATGGCTTTTCTAAAGGAACATAGTTATAATCCTTTAAAATGCAAACTTATGGAGTTCAGAACCCTATGTGAATTGTGGTAAAACTCCAGGACTTGTAAATAATTCACACTGGAATTGCCCGGAAAAGGTTATCATACAGTTGAATTACAAGTAAGTAGAAGCTTAATATCAAACAGGCAGCTTAAACACACTGAAAAGAGGTTCACACAGCTGTGAAAAGACGCCTACACTGTTTCCATTCTTAATTCCGGTTCAATAAGACGGCTTTTCTAAACGAATGTACCTATATTCCCTGGGAATCCAACCTTATACAGCTTAGAACACTATGTGAATGTGGTTTGTACTCTTAAAATTCACAGTATTAGACACTGGAATTACCCGGAAATGGTTATGGAACAGTTGAATTACAAGTAAATTGAACCTTAATATAAAACTGACATCGTAAATACACTGAAAAGAGGTTCACACAGCTGTGAAATGACGACTATACTCTTTACATTTTTAATTCAGGTTCAATAAGATGGCTTTTCTAAACTACCCTAGTTATAATCCTTAAGAATTCACACTTTTACAGCTCAGAACACTATGTGAATGTGGTTAATCGTCTTAGAATTCACAGTAATCGATACTGGAAATCCCGGGGAACGGTTAAGGAACAGATGAATTACAAGTAAATAGAGCCTTAATACAAAACGGGTAGCTTAAATACACTGAAAGGAGGGTCACACAGCTGTGAAATGACGAGTATACTCTTTATATTTTAAATTCCGATTCAATAAGATGGCTTTTCTAAATGAAGGTAGCTATATTCTGTCAGAATTCAAACTGATAGAGCTGAGAACACTATGTGAATGAGGTTAGAACTTTAGAATTCGCAGTAGTAGATACTGGAATTGCCCGAGATCGGTTATGGAACGGTTGAATTAGAAGAAAATGGAAACTTCATATAAAACGGGCAGCGTAAATACACTGAAAAGAGGTTCACACAGATGTGAAATGACCAGTATACTGTTTACATTTTTTAATCGAGTTCAATAAGATGGCTTTTCTAAACTACAGTAGTTATGATCCTTAAGAATTCAAACTTATACAGCTCTGAACACTATGTGAATGTGGTGAGTACTCTTAGAATTCACAGTAATAGATACTGGAATTGCCCGGGTTCGGTTATGGAACAATTGAATTACAAGTAAACAGAACCTTCATATAAAACGGCCAGCTTAAATAACTGAAAATAGGTTAATACTGCTGTGAAATAACCAGTATACTGTTTACAGTTGTATTTCCAGTTCCATAAGATGGCTTTTCTAAACTACAGTTGCTATAATCCTTAAGATTTCAAACTTATACAGCTCAGAACACTATGTGAATGTGGATAATACTCATAGAATTCAGAGTAATAGATACTGGAATTGCCCGGGATCAGTTATGGAACAGTTGAATTACAAGAAAATAGAACCTTAATATAAAACGGGCAGCATAAATACATTGAAAACAGGATCAAACAGCTGTGAAATGAATATACTGTTTACATTTTTAATTCGAGTTCAATTAGATGGCTTTTCTAAATAAAAGTAGCTATTTTCTCAAATAATTCAAACTTTCACAGCTCAGAACACTATGTGAAGGAGCTTAGAATTCTTAGAATTCAGATTTATAGATACTGGAATTGCCCGGGATCAGTTAGGGAACCGCTGAATTACAAGAAAATAGAACCTTAATAATATACGGGTAGCTTAGATACACTGAAAAGAGGTTCACAATGCTGCGAAATGACCAATATACTGTTTCCATTTGTAATTGCAGTTCAATAAGATGGCTTTTCTAAACTACTCTAGTTATAATCCTTAAGATTTTAAACTTTCACAGCTCTGAACACTATGTGAATGTGGTTAGTACTCTTAGAATTCACAGTAATAGATACTGGAATTGCCCGAGAGACGTTATGGAACTGTTGAATTACAAGAAAATAGAAACTTAATATAAAACGGGCAGAGTAAATTCACTCAAAAGAGGTTCACACAGCTGTGAAATGACGAGTATACTGTTTATGTTTTTAATTCCAATGAATTAGATGGCTTTTCTAAAGGAACATAGTTATAATCCTTTAAAATGCAAACTTATGGAGTTCAGAACCCTATGTGAATTTTGGTAAAACTCCAGGACTTGTAAATAATTCACACTGGAATTGCCCGGAAAAGGTTATCATACAGTTGAATTACAAGTAAGTAGAAGCTTAATATCAAACAGGCAGCTTAAACACACTGAAAAGAGGTTCACACAGCTGTGAAAAGACGCCTACACTGTTTCCATTCTTAATTCCGGTTCAATAAGACGGCTTTTCTAAACGAATGTACCTATATTCCCTGGGAATCCAACCTTATACAGCTTAGAACACTATGTGAATGTGGTTTGTACTCTTAAAATTCACAGTATTAGACACTGGAATTACCCGGAAATGGTTATGGAACAGTTGAATTACAAGTAAATTGAACCTTAATATAAAACTGACATCGTAAATACACTGAAAAGAGGTTCACACAGCTGTGAAATGACGACTATACTCTTTACATTTTTTAATTCAGGTTCAATAGATGGCTTTTCTAAACTACTCTAGTTATAATCCTTAAGAATTCACACTTTTACAGCTCAGAACACTATGTGAATGTGGTTAATCGTCTTAGAATTCACAGTAATCGATACTGGAAATCCCGGGGAACGGTTAAGGAACAGATGAATTACAAGTAAATAGAACCTTAATATAAAACGGGTAGCTTAAATACACTGAAAGGAGGGTCACACAGCTGTGAAATGACGAGTATACTCTTTATATTTTAAATTCCGATTCAATAAGATGGCTTTTCTAAATGAAGGTAGCTATATTCTGTCAGAATTCAAACTGATAGAGCTGAGAACACTATGTGAATGAGGTTAGAACTTTAGAATTCGCAGTAGTAGATACTGGAATTGCCCGAGATCTGTTATGGAACGGTTGAATTAGAAGAAAATGGAAACTTCATATAAAACGGGCAGCGTAAATACACTGAAAAGAGGTTCACACAGATGTGAAATGACCAGTATACTGTTTACATTTTTTAATCGAGTTCAATAAGATGGCTTTTCTAAACTACAGTAGTTATGATCCTTAAGAATTCAAACTTATACAGCTCTGAACACTATGTGAATGTGGTGAGTACTCTTAGAATTCACAGTAATAGATACTGGAATTGCCCGGGTTCGGTTATGGAACAATTGAATTACAAGTAAACAGAACCTTCATATAAAACGGCCAGCTTAAATAACTGAAAATAGGTTAATACTGCTGTGAAATAACCAGTATACTGTTTACAGTTGTATTTCCAGTTCCATAAGATGGCTTTTCTAAACTACAGTTGCTATAATCCTTAAGATTTCAAACTTATACAGCTCAGAACACTATGTGAATGTGGATAATACTCATAGAATTCAGAGTAATAGATACTGGAATTGCCCGGGATCAGTTATGGAACAGTTGAATTACAAGAAAATAGAACCTTAATATAAAACGGGCAGCATAAATACATTGAAAACAGGATCAAACAGCTGTGAAATGAATATACTGTTTACATTTTTAATTCGAGTTCAATTAGATGGCTTTTCTAAATAAAAGTAGCTATTTTCTCAAATAATTCAAACTTTCACAGCTCAGAACACTATGTGAAGGAGCTTAGAATTCTTAGAATTCAGATTAATAGATACTGGAATTGCCCGGGATCAGTTAGGGAACCGCTGAATTACAAGAAAATAGAACCTTAATAATATACGGGTAGCTTAGATACACTGAAAAGAGGTTCACAATGCTGCGAAATGACCAATATACTGTTTCCATTTGTAATTGCAGTTCAATAAGATGGCTTTTCTAAACTACTCTAGTTATAATCCTTAAGATTTCAAACTTTCACAGCTCTGAACACTATGTGAATGTGGTTAGTACTCTTAGAATTCACAGTAATAGATACTGGAATTGCCCGAGAGACGTTATGGAACTGTTGAATTACAAGAAAATAGAAACTTAATATAAAACGGGCAGAGTAAATTCACTCAAAAGAGGTTCACACAGCTGTGAAATGACGAGTATACTGTTTATGTTTTTAATTCCAATGAATTAGATGGCTTTTCTAAAGGAACATAGTTATAATCCTTTAAAATGCAAACTTATGGAGTTCAGAACCCTATGTGAATTTTGGTAAAACTCCAGGACTTGTAAATAATTCACACTGGAATTGCCCGGAAAAGGTTATCATACAGTTGAATTACAAGTAAGTAGAAGCTTAATATCAAACAGGCAGCTTAAACACACTGAAAAGAGGTTCACACAGCTGTGAAAAGACGCCTACACTGTTTCCATTCTTAATTCCGGTTCAATAAGACGGCTTTTCTAAACGAATGTACCTATATTCCCTGGGAATCCAACCTTATACAGCTTAGAACACTATGTGAATGTGGTTTGTACTCTTAAAATTCACAGTATTAGACACTGGAATTACCCGGAAATGGTTATGGAACAGTTGAATTACAAGTAAATTGAACCTTAATATAAAACTGACATCGTAAATACACTGAAAAGAGGTTCACACAGCTGTGAAATGACGACTATACTCTTTACATTTTTAATTCAGGTTCAATAAGATGGCTTTTCTAAACTACCCTAGTTATAATCCTTAAGAATTCACACTTTTACAGCTCAGAACACTATGTGAATGTGGTTAATCGTCTTAGAATTCACAGTAATCGATACTGGAAATCCCCGGGAACGGTTAAGGAACAGATGAATTACAAGTAAATAGAGCCTTAATACAAAACGGGTAGCTTAAATACACTGAAAGGAGGGTCACACAGCTGTGAAATGACGAGTATACTCTTTATATTTTAAATTCCGATTCAATAAGATGGCTTTTCTAAATGAAGGTAGCTATATTCTGTCAGAATTCAAACTGATAGAGCTGAGAACACTATGTGAATGAGGTTAGAACTTTAGAATTCGCAGTAGTAGATACTGGAATTGCCCGAGATCGGTTATGGAACGGTTGAATTAGAAGAAAATGGAAACTTCATATAAAACGGGCAGCGTAAATACACTGAAAAGAGGTTCACACAGATGTGAAATGACCAGTATACTGTTTACATTTTTTAATCGAGTTCAATAAGATGGCTTTTCTAAACTACAGTAGTTATGATCCTTAAGAATTCAAACTTATACAGCTCTGAACACTATGTGAATGTGGTGAGTACTCTTAGAATTCACAGTAATAGATACTGGAATTGCCCGGGTTCGGTTATGGAACAATTGAATTACAAGTAAACAGAACCTTCATATAAAACGGCCAGCTTAAATAACTGAAAATAGGTTAATACTGCTGTGAAATAACCAGTATACTGTTTACAGTTGTATTTCCAGTTCCATAAGATGGCTTTTCTAAACTACAGTTGCTATAATCCTTAAGATTTCAAACTTATACAGCTCAGAACACTATGTGAATGTGGATAATACTCATAGAATTCAGAGTAATAGATACTGGAATTGCCCGGGATCAGTTATGGAACAGTTGAATTACAAGAAAATAGAACCTTAATATAAAACGGGCAGCATAAATACATTGAAAACAGGATCAAACAGCTGTGAAATGAATATACTGTTTACATTTTTAATTCGAGTTCAATTAGATGGCTTTTCTAAATAAAAGTAGCTATTTTCTCAAATAATTCAAACTTTCACAGCTCAGAACACTATGTGAAGGAGCTTAGAATTCTTAGAATTCAGATTAATAGATACTGGAATTGCCCGGGATCAGTTAGGGAACCGCTGAATTACAAGAAAATAGAACCTTAATAATATACGGGTAGCTTAGATACACTGAAAAGAGGTTCACAATGCTGCGAAATGACCAATATACTGTTTCCATTTGTAATTGCAGTTCAATAAGATGGCTTTTCTAAACTACTCTAGTTATAATCCTTAAGATTTCAAACTTTCACAGCTCTGAACACTATGTGAATGTGGTTAGTACTCTTAGAATTCACAGTAATAGATACTGGAATTGCCCGAGAGACGTTATGGAACTGTTGAATTACAAGAAAATAGAAACTTAATATAAAACGGGCAGAGTAAATTCACTCAAAAGAGGTTCACACAGCTGTGAAATGACGAGTATACTGTTTATGTTTTTAATTCCAATGAATTAGATGGCTTTTCTAAAGGAACATAGTTATAATCCTTTAAAATGCAAACTTATGGAGTTCAGAACCCTATGTGAATTTTGGTAAAACTCCAGGACTTGTAAATAATTCACACTGGAATTGCCCGGAAAAGGTTATCATACAGTTGAATTACAAGTAAGTAGAAGCTTAATATCAAACAGGCAGCTTAAACACACTGAAAAGAGGTTCACACAGCTGTGAAAAGACGCCTACACTGTTTCCATTCTTAATTCCGGTTCAATAAGACGGCTTTTCTAAACGAATGTACCTATATTCCCTGGGAATCCAACCTTATACAGCTTAGAACACTATGTGAATGTGGTTTGTACTCTTAAAATTCACAGTATTAGACACTGGAATTACCCGGAAATGGTTATGGAACAGTTGAATTACAAGTAAATTGAACCTTAATATAAAACTGACATCGTAAATACACTGAAAAGAGGTTCACACAGCTGTGAAATGACGACTATACTCTTTACATTTTTAATTCAGGTTCAATAAGATGGCTTTTCTAAACTACCCTAGTTATAATCCTTAAGAATTCACACTTTTACAGCTCAGAACACTATGTGAATGTGGTTAATCGTCTTAGAATTCACAGTAATCGATACTGGAAATCCCGGGGAACGGTTAAGGAACAGATGAATTACAAGTAAATAGAGCCTTAATACAAAACGGGTAGCTTAAATACACTGAAAGGAGGGTCACACAGCTGTGAAATGACGAGTATACTCTTTATATTTTAAATTCCGATTCAATAAGATGGCTTTTCTAAATGAAGGTAGCTATATTCTGTCAGAATTCAAACTGATAGAGCTGAGAACACTATGTGAATGAGGTTAGAACTTTAGAATTCGCAGTAGTAGATACTGGAATTGCCCGAGATCGGTTATGGAACGGTTGAATTAGAAGAAAATGGAAACTTCATATAAAACGGGCAGCGTAAATACACTGAAAAGAGGTTCACACAGATGTGAAATGACCAGTATACTGTTTACATTTTTTAATCGAGTTCAATAAGATGGCTTTTCTAAACTACAGTAGTTATGATCCTTAAGAATTCAAACTTATACAGCTCTGAACACTATGTGAATGTGGTGAGTACTCTTAGAATTCACAGTAATAGATACTGGAATTGCCCGGGTTCGGTTATGGAACAATTGAATTACAAGTAAACAGAACCTTCATATAAAACGGCCAGCTTAAATAACTGAAAATAGGTTAATACTGCTGTGAAATAACCAGTATACTGTTTACAGTTGTATTTCCAGTTCCATAAGATGGCTTTTCTAAACTACAGTTGCTATAATCCTTAAGATTTCAAACTTATACAGCTCAGAACACTATGTGAATGTGGATAATACTCATAGAATTCAGAGTAATAGATACTGGAATTGCCCGGGATCAGTTATGGAACAGTTGAATTACAAGAAAATAGAACCTTAATATAAAACGGGCAGCATAAATACATTGAAAACAGGATCAAACAGCTGTGAAATGAATATACTGTTTACATTTTTAATTCGAGTTCAATTAGATGGCTTTTCTAAATAAAAGTAGCTATTTTCTCAAATAATTCAAACTTTCACAGCTCAGAACACTATGTGAAGGAGCTTAGAATTCTTAGAATTCAGATTAATAGATACTGGAATTGCCCGGGATCAGTTAGGGAACCGCTGAATTACAAGAAAATAGAACCTTAATAATATACGGGTAGCTTAGATACACTGAAAAGAGGTTCACAATGCTGCGAAATGACCAATATACTGTTTCCATTTGTAATTGCAGTTCAATAAGATGGCTTTTCTAAACTACTCTAGTTATAATCCTTAAGATTTCAAACTTTCACAGCTCTGAACACTATGTGAATGTGGTTAGTACTCTTAGAATTCACAGTAATAGATACTGGAATTGCCCGAGAGACGTTATGGAACTGTTGAATTACAAGAAAATAGAAACTTAATATAAAACGGGCAGAGTAAATTCACTCAAAAGAGGTTCACACAGCTGTGAAATGACGAGTATACTGTTTATGTTTTTAATTCCAATGAATTAGATGGCTTTTCTAAAGGAACATAGTTATAATCCTTTAAAATGCAAACTTATGGAGTTCAGAACCCTATGTGAATTTTGGTAAAACTCCAGGACTTGTAAATAATTCACACTGGAATTGCCCGGAAAAGGTTATCATACAGTTGAATTACAAGTAAGTAGAAGCTTAATATCAAACAGGCAGCTTAAACACACTGAAAAGAGGTTCACACAGCTGTGAAAAGACGCCTACACTGTTTCCATTCTTAATTCCGGTTCAATAAGACGGCTTTTCTAAACGAATGTACCTATATTCCCTGGGAATCCAACCTTATACAGCTTAGAACACTATGTGAATGTGGTTTGTACTCTTAAAATTCACAGTATTAGACACTGGAATTACCCGGAAATGGTTATGGAACAGTTGAATTACAAGTAAATTGAACCTTAATATAAAACTGACATCGTAAATACACTGAAAAGAGGTTCACACAGCTGTGAAATGACGACTATACTCTTTACATTTTTTAATTCAGGTTCAATAGATGGCTTTTCTAAACTACTCTAGTTATAATCCTTAAGAATTCACACTTTTACAGCTCAGAACACTATGTGAATGTGGTTAATCGTCTTAGAATTCACAGTAATCGATACTGGAAATCCCGGGGAACGGTTAAGGAACAGATGAATTACAAGTAAATAGAACCTTAATATAAAACGGGTAGCTTAAATACACTGAAAGGAGGGTCACACAGCTGTGAAATGACGAGTATACTCTTTATATTTTAAATTCCGATTCAATAAGATGGCTTTTCTAAATGAAGGTAGCTATATTCTGTCAGAATTCAAACTGATAGAGCTGAGAACACTATGTGAATGAGGTTAGAACTTTAGAATTCGCAGTAGTAGATACTGGAATTGCCCGAGATCTGTTATGGAACGGTTGAATTAGAAGAAAATGGAAACTTCATATAAAACGGGCAGCGTAAATACACTGAAAAGAGGTTCACACAGATGTGAAATGACCAGTATACTGTTTACATTTTTTAATCGAGTTCAATAAGATGGCTTTTCTAAACTACAGTAGTTATGATCCTTAAGAATTCAAACTTATACAGCTCTGAACACTATGTGAATGTGGTGAGTACTCTTAGAATTCACAGTAATAGATACTGGAATTGCCCGGGTTCGGTTATGGAACAATTGAATTACAAGTAAACAGAACCTTCATATAAAACGGCCAGCTTAAATAACTGAAAATAGGTTAATACTGCTGTGAAATAACCAGTATACTGTTTACAGTTGTATTTCCAGTTCCATAAGATGGCTTTTCTAAACTACAGTTGCTATAATCCTTAAGATTTCAAACTTATACAGCTCAGAACACTATGTGAATGTGGATAATACTCATAGAATTCAGAGTAATAGATACTGGAATTGCCCGGGATCAGTTATGGAACAGTTGAATTACAAGAAAATAGAACCTTAATATAAAACGGGCAGCATAAATACATTGAAAACAGGATCAAACAGCTGTGAAATGAATATACTGTTTACATTTTTAATTCGAGTTCAATTAGATGGCTTTTCTAAATAAAAGTAGCTATTTTCTCAAATAATTCAAACTTTCACAGCTCAGAACACTATGTGAAGGAGCTTAGAATTCTTAGAATTCAGATTAATAGATACTGGAATTGCCCGGGATCAGTTAGGGAACCGCTGAATTACAAGAAAATAGAACCTTAATAATATACGGGTAGCTTAGATACACTGAAAAGAGGTTCACAATGCTGCGAAATGACCAATATACTGTTTCCATTTGTAATTGCAGTTCAATAAGATGGCTTTTCTAAACTACTCTAGTTATAATCCTTAAGATTTTAAACTTTCACAGCTCTGAACACTATGTGAATGTGGTTAGTACTCTTAGAATTCACAGTAATAGATACTGGAATTGCCCGAGAGACGTTATGGAACTGTTGAATTACAAGAAAATAGAAACTTAATATAAAACGGGCAGAGTAAATTCACTCAAAAGAGGTTCACACAGCTGTGAAATGACGAGTATACTGTTTATGTTTTTAATTCCAATGAATTAGATGGCTTTTCTAAAGGAACATAGTTATAATCCTTTAAAATGCAAACTTATGGAGTTCAGAACCCTATGTGAATTGTGGTAAAACTCCAGGACTTGTAAATAATTCACACTGGAATTGCCCGGAAAAGGTTATCATACAGTTGAATTACAAGTAAGTAGAAGCTTAATATCAAACAGGCAGCTTAAACACACGAAAAGAGGTTCACACAGCTGTGAAAAGACGCCTACACTGTTTCCATTCTTAATTCCGGTTCAATAAGACGGCTTTTCTAAACGAATGTACCTATATTCCCTGGGAATCCAACCTTATACAGCTTAGAACACTATGTGAATGTGGTTTGTACTCTTAAAATTCACAGTATTAGACACTGGAATTACCCGGAAATGGTTATGGAACAGTTGAATTACAAGTAAATTGAACCTTAATATAAAACTGACATCGTAAATACACTGAAAAGAGGTTCACACAGCTGTGAAATGACGACTATACTCTTTACATTTTTAATTCAGGTTCAATAAGATGGCTTTTCTAAACTACCCTAGTTATAATCCTTAAGAATTCACACTTTTACAGCTCAGAACACTATGTGAATGTGGTTAATCGTCTTAGAATTCACAGTAATCGATACTGGAAATCCCCGGGAACGGTTAAGGAACAGATGAATTACAAGTAAATAGAGCCTTAATACAAAACGGGTAGCTTAAATACACTGAAAGGAGGGTCACACAGCTGTGAAATGACGAGTATACTCTTTATATTTTAAATTCCGATTCAATAAGATGGCTTTTCTAAATGAAGGTAGCTATATTCTGTCAGAATTCAAACTGATAGAGCTGAGAACACTATGTGAATGAGGTTAGAACTTTAGAATTCGCAGCAGTAGATACTGGAATTGCCCGAGATCGGTTATGGAACGGTTGAATTAGAAGAAAATGGAAACTTCATATAAAACGGGCAGCGTAAATACACTGAAAAGAGGTTCACACAGATGTGAAATGACCAGTATACTGTTTACATTTTTTAATCGAGTTCAATAAGATGGCTTTTCTAAACTACAGTAGTTATGATCCTTAAGAATTCAAACTTATACAGCTCTGAACACTATGTGAATGTGGTGAGTACTCTTAGAATTCACAGTAATAGATACTGGAATTGCCCGGGTTCGGTTATGGAACAATTGAATTACAAGTAAACAGAACCTTCATATAAAACGGCCAGCTTAAATAACTGAAAATAGGTTAATACTGCTGTGAAATAACCAGTATACTGTTTACAGTTGTATTTCCAGTTCCATAAGATGGCTTTTCTAAACAACAGTTGCTATAATCCTTAAGATTTCACACTTATACAGCTCAGAACACTATGTGAATGTGGATAATACTCATAGAATTCAGAGTAATAGATACTGGAATTGCCCGGGATCAGTTATGGAACAGTTGAATTACAAGAAAATAGAACCTTAATATAAAACGGGCAGCATAAATACATTGAAAACAGGATCAAACAGCTGTGAAATGAATATACTGTTTACATTTTTAATTCGAGTTCAATTAGATGGCTTTTCTAAATAAAAGTAGCTATTTTCTCAAATAATTCAAACTTTCACAGCTCAGAACACTATGTGAAGGAGCTTAGAATTCTTAGAATTCAGGTTAATAGATACTGGAATTGCCCGGGATCAGTTAGGGAACCGTTGAATTACAAGAAAGTAGAACCTTAATAATATACGGGTAGCTTAGATACACTGAAAAGAGGTTCACAATGCTGCGAAATGACCAATATACTGTTTCCATTTGTAATTGCAGTTCAATAAGATGGCTTTTCTAAACTACTCTAGTTATAATCCTTAAGATTTCAAACTTTCACAGCTCTGAACACTATGTGAATGTGGTTAGTACTCTTAGAATTCACAGTAATAGATACTGGAATTGCCCGAGAGACGTTATGGAACTGTTGAATTACAAGAAAATAGAAACTTAATATAAAACGGGCAGAGTAAATTCACTCAAAAGAGGTTCACACAGCTGTGAAATGACGAGTATACTGTTTATGTTTTTAATTCCAATGAATTAGATGGCTTTTCTAAAGGAACATAGTTATAATCCTTTAAAATGCAAACTTATGGAGTTCAGAACCCTATGTGAATTTTGGTAAAACTCCAGGACTTGTAAATAATTCACACTGGAATTGCCCGGAAAAGGTTATCATACAGTTGAATTACAAGTAAGTAGAAGCTTAATATCAAACAGGCAGCTTAAACACACTGAAAAGAGGTTCACACAGCTGTGAAAAGACGCCTACACTGTTTCCATTCTTAATTCCGGTTCAATAAGACGGCTTTTCTAAACGAATGTACCTATATTCCCTGGGAATCCAACCTTATACAGCTTAGAACACTATGTGAATGTGGTTTGTACTCTTAAAATTCACAGTATTAGACACTGGAATTACCCGGAAATGGTTATGGAACAGTTGAATTACAAGTAAATTGAACCTTAATATAAAACTGACATCGTAAATACACTGAAAAGAGGTTCACACAGCTGTGAAATGACGACTATACTCTTTACATTTTTTAATTCAGGTTCAATAGATGGCTTTTCTAAACTACTCTAGTTATAATCCTTAAGAATTCACACTTTTACAGCTCAGAACACTATGTGAATGTGGTTAATCGTCTTAGAATTCACAGTAATCGATTCTGGAAATCCCGGGGAACGGTTAAGGAACAGATGAATTACAAGTAAATAGAACCTTAATATAAAACGGGTAGCTTAAATACACTGAAAGGAGGGTCACACAGCTGTGAAATGACGAGTATACTCTTTATATTTTAAATTCCGATTCAATAAGATGGCTTTTCTAAATGAAGGTAGCTATATTCTGTCAGAATTCAAACTGATAGAGCTGAGAACACTATGTGAATGAGGTTAGAACTTTAGAATTCGCAGTAGTAGATACTGGAATTGCCCGAGATCTGTTATGGAACGGTTGAATTAGAAGAAAATGGAAACTTCATATAAAACGGGCAGCGTAAATACACTGAAAAGAGGTTCACACAGATGTGAAATGACCAGTATACTGTTTACATTTTTTAATCGAGTTCAATAAGATGGCTTTTCTAAACTACAGTAGTTATGATCCTTAAGAATTCAAACTTATACAGCTCTGAACACTATGTGAATGTGGTGAGTACTCTTAGAATTCACAGTAATAGATACTGGAATTGCCCGGGTTCGGTTATGGAACAATTGAATTACAAGTAAACAGAACCTTCATATAAAACGGCCAGCTTAAATAACTGAAAATAGGTTAATACTGCTGTGAAATAACCAGTATACTGTTTACAGTTGTATTTCCAGTTCCATAAGATGGCTTTTCTAAACTACAGTTGCTATAATCCTTAAGATTTCAAACTTATACAGCTCAGAACACTATGTGAATGTGGATAATACTCATAGAATTCAGAGTAATAGATACTGGAATTGCCCGGGATCAGTTATGGAACAGTTGAATTACAAGAAAATAGAACCTTAATATAAAACGGGCAGCATAAATACATTGAAAACAGGATCAAACAGCTGTGAAATGAATATACTGTTTACATTTTTAATTCGAGTTCAATTAGATGGCTTTTCTAAATAAAAGTAGCTATTTTCTCAAATAATTCAAACTTTCACAGCTCAGAACACTATGTGAAGGAGCTTAGAATTCTTAGAATTCAGATTAATAGATACTGGAATTGCCCGGGATCAGTTAGGGAACCGCTGAATTACAAGAAAATAGAACCTTAATAATATACGGGTAGCTTAGATACACTGAAAAGAGGTTCACAATGCTGCGAAATGACCAATATACTGTTTCCATTTGTAATTGCAGTTCAATAAGATGGCTTTTCTAAACTACTCTAGTTATAATCCTTAAGATTTTAAACTTTCACAGCTCTGAACACTATGTGAATGTGGTTAGTACTCTTAGAATTCACAGTAATAGATACTGGAATTGCCCGAGAGACGTTATGGAACTGTTGAATTACAAGAAAATAGAAACTTAATATAAAACGGGCAGAGTAAATTCACTCAAAAGAGGTTCACACATCTGTGAAATGACGAGTATACTGTTTATGTTTTTAATTCCAATGAATTAGATGGCTTTTCTAAAGGAACATAGTTATAATCCTTTAAAATGCAAACTTATGGAGTTCAGAACCCTATGTGAATTTTGGTAAAACTCCAGGACTTGTAAATAATTCACACTGGAATTGCCCGGAAAAGGTTATCATACAGTTGAATTACAAGTAAGTAGAAGCTTAATATCAAACAGGCAGCTTAAACACACTGAAAAGAGGTTCACACAGCTGTGAAAAGACGCCTACACTGTTTCCATTCTTAATTCCGGTTCAATAAGACGGCTTTTCTAAACGAATGTACCTATATTCCCTGGGAATCCAACCTTATACAGCTTAGAACACTATGTGAATGTGGTTTGTACTCTTAAAATTCACAGTATTAGACACTGGAATTACCCGGAAATGGTTATGGAACAGTTGAATTACAAGTAAATTGAACCTTAATATAAAACTGACATCGTAAATACACTGAAAAGAGGTTCACACAGCTGTGAAATGACGACTATACTCTTTACATTTTTAATTCAGGTTCAATAAGATGGCTTTTCTAAACTACCCTAGTTATAATCCTTAAGAATTCACACTTTTACAGCTCAGAACACTATGTGAATGTGGTTAATCGTCTTAGAATTCACAGTAATCGATACTGGAAATCCCCGGGAACGGTTAAGGAACAGATGAATTACAAGTAAATAGAGCCTTAATACAAAACGGGTAGCTTAAATACACTGAAAGGAGGGTCACACAGCTGTGAAATGACGAGTATACTCTTTATATTTTAAATTCCGATTCAATAAGATGGCTTTTCTAAATGAAGGTAGCTATATTCTGTCAGAATTCAAACTGATAGAGCTGAGAACACTATGTGAATGAGGTTAGAACTTTAGAATTCGCAGCAGTAGATACTGGAATTGCCCGAGATCGGTTATGGAACGGTTGAATTAGAAGAAAATGGAAACTTCATATAAAACGGGCAGCGTAAATACACTGAAAAGAGGTTCACACAGATGTGAAATGACCAGTATACTGTTTACATTTTTTAATCGAGTTCAATAAGATGGCTTTTCTAAACTACAGTAGTTATGATCCTTAAGAATTCAAACTTATACAGCTCTGAACACTATGTGAATGTGGTGAGTACTCTTAGAATTCACAGTAATAGATACTGGAATTGCCCGGGTTCGGTTATGGAACAATTGAATTACAAGTAAACAGAACCTTCATATAAAACGGCCAGCTTAAATAACTGAAAATAGGTTAATACTGCTGTGAAATAACCAGTATACTGTTTACAGTTGTATTTCCAGTTCCATAAGATGGCTTTTCTAAACAACAGTTGCTATAATCCTTAAGATTTCACACTTATACAGCTCAGAACACTATGTGAATGTGGATAATACTCATAGAATTCAGAGTAATAGATACTGGAATTGCCCGGGATCAGTTATGGAACAGTTGAATTACAAGAAAATAGAACCTTAATATAAAACGGGCAGCATAAATACATTGAAAACAGGATCAAACAGCTGTGAAATGAATATACTGTTTACATTTTTAATTCGAGTTCAATTAGATGGCTTTTCTAAATAAAAGTAGCTATTTTCTCAAATAATTCAAACTTTCACAGCTCAGAACACTATGTGAAGGAGCTTAGAATTCTTAGAATTCAGATTAATAGATACTGGAATTGCCCGGGATCAGTTAGGGAACCGCTGAATTACAAGAAAGTAGAACCTTAATAATATACGGGTAGCTTAGATACACTGAAAAGAGGTTCACAATGCTGCGAAATGACCAATATACTGTTTCCATTTGTAATTGCAGTTCAATAAGATGGCTTTTCTAAACTACTCTAGTTATAATCCTTAAGATTTCAAACTTTCACAGCTCTGAACACTATGTGAATGTGGTTAGTACTCTTAGAATTCACAGTAATAGATACTGGAATTGCCCGAGAGACGTTATGGAACTGTTGAATTACAAGAAAATAGAAACTTAATATAAAACGGGCAGAGTAAATTCACTCAAAAGAGGTTCACACAGCTGTGAAATGACGAGTATACTGTTTATGTTTTTAATTCCAATGAATTAGATGGCTTTTCTAAAGGAACATAGTTATAATCCTTTAAAATGCAAACTTATGGAGTTCAGAACCCTATGTGAATTTTGGTAAAACTCCAGGACTTGTAAATAATTCACACTGGAATTGCCCGGAAAAGGTTATCATACAGTTGAATTACAAGTAAGTAGAAGCTTAATATCAAACAGGCAGCTTAAACACACTGAAAAGAGGTTCACACAGCTGTGAAAAGACGCCTACACTGTTTCCATTCTTAATTCCGGTTCAATAAGACGGCTTTTCTAAACGAATGTACCTATATTCCCTGGGAATCCAACCTTATACAGCTTAGAACACTATGTGAATGTGGTTTGTACTCTTAAAATTCACAGTATTAGACACTGGAATTACCCGGAAATGGTTATGGAACAGTTGAATTACAAGTAAATTGAACCTTAATATAAAACTGACATCGTAAATACACTGAAAAGAGGTTCACACAGCTGTGAAATGACGACTATACTCTTTACATTTTTTAATTCAGGTTCAATAAGATGGCTTTTCTAAACTACTCTAGTTATAATCCTTAAGAATTCACACTTTTACAGCTCAGAACACTATGTGAATGTGGTTAATCGTCTTAGAATTCACAGTAATCGATACTGGAAATCCCGGGGAACGGTTAAGGAACAGATGAATTACAAGTAAATAGAACCTTAATATAAAACGGGTAGCTTAAATACACTGAAAGGAGGGTCACACAGCTGTGAAATGACGAGTATACTCTTTATATTTTAAATTCCGATTCAATAAGATGGCTTTTCTAAATGAAGGTAGCTATATTCTGTCAGAATTCAAACTGATAGAGCTGAGAACACTATGTGAATGAGGTTAGAACTTTAGAATTCGCAGTAGTAGATACTGGAATTGCCCGAGATCTGTTATGGAACGGTTGAATTAGAAGAAAATGGAAACTTCATATAAAACGGGCAGCGTAAATACACTGAAAAGAGGTTCACACAGATGTGAAATGACCAGTATACTGTTTACATTTTTTAATCGAGTTCAATAAGATGGCTTTTCTAAACTACAGTAGTTATGATCCTTAAGAATTCAAACTTATACAGCTCTGAACACTATGTGAATGTGGTGAGTACTCTTAGAATTCACAGTAATAGATACTGGAATTGCCCGGGTTCGGTTATGGAACAATTGAATTACAAGTAAACAGAACCTTCATATAAAACGGCCAGCTTAAATAACTGAAAATAGGTTAATACTGCTGTGAAATAACCAGTATACTGTTTACAGTTGTATTTCCAGTTCCATAAGATGGCTTTTCTAAACTACAGTTGCTATAATCCTTAAGATTTCAAACTTATACAGCTCAGAACACTATGTGAATGTGGATAATACTCATAGAATTCAGAGTAATAGATACTGGAATTGCCCGGGATCAGTTATGGAACAGTTGAATTACAAGAAAATAGAACCTTAATATAAAACGGGCAGCATAAATACATTGAAAACAGGATCAAACAGCTGTGAAATGAATATACTGTTTACATTTTTAATTCGAGTTCAATTAGATGGCTTTTCTAAATAAAAGTAGCTATTTTCTCAAATAATTCAAACTTTCACAGCTCAGAACACTATGTGAAGGAGCTTAGAATTCTTAGAATTCAGATTAATAGATACTGGAATTGCCCGGGATCAGTTAGGGAACCGCTGAATTACAAGAAAATAGAACCTTAATAATATACGGGTAGCTTAGATACACTGAAAAGAGGTTCACAATGCTGCGAAATGACCAATATACTGTTTCCATTTGTAATTGCAGTTCAATAAGATGGCTTTTCTAAACTACTCTAGTTATAATCCTTAAGATTTTAAACTTTCACAGCTCTGAACACTATGTGAATGTGGTTAGTACTCTTAGAATTCACAGTAATAGATACTGGAATTGCCCGAGAGACGTTATGGAACTGTTGAATTACAAGAAAATAGAAACTTAATATAAAACGGGCAGAGTAAATTCACTCAAAAGAGGTTCACACAGCTGTGAAATGACGAGTATACTGTTTATGTTTTTAATTCCAATGAATTAGATGGCTTTTCTAAAGGAACATAGTTATAATCCTTTAAAATGCAAACTTATGGAGTTCAGAACCCTATGTGAATTTTGGTAAAACTCCAGGACTTGTAAATAATTCACACTGGAATTGCCCGGAAAAGGTTATCATACAGTTGAATTACAAGTAAGTAGAAGCTTAATATCAAACAGGCAGCTTAAACACACTGAAAAGAGGTTCACACAGCTGTGAAAAGACGCCTACACTGTTTCCATTCTTAATTCCGGTTCAATAAGACGGCTTTTCTAAACGAATGTACCTATATTCCCTGGGAATCCAACCTTATACAGCTTAGAACACTATGTGAATGTGGTTTGTACTCTTAAAATTCACAGTATTAGACACTGGAATTACCCGGAAATGGTTATGGAACAGTTGAATTACAAGTAAATTGAACCTTAATATAAAACTGACATCGTAAATACACTGAAAAGAGGTTCACACAGCTGTGAAATGACGACTATACTCTTTACATTTTTAATTCAGGTTCAATAAGATGGCTTTTCTAAACTACCCTAGTTATAATCCTTAAGAATTCACACTTTTACAGCTCAGAACACTATGTGAATGTGGTTAATCGTCTTAGAATTCACAGTAATCGATACTGGAAATCCCCGGGAACGGTTAAGGAACAGATGAATTACAAGTAAATAGAGCCTTAATACAAAACGGGTAGCTTAAATACACTGAAAGGAGGGTCACACAGCTGTGAAATGACGAGTATACTCTTTATATTTTAAATTCCGATTCAATAAGATGGCTTTTCTAAATGAAGGTAGCTATATTCTGTCAGAATTCAAACTGATAGAGCTGAGAACACTATGTGAATGAGGTTAGAACTTTAGAATTCGCAGCAGTAGATACTGGAATTGCCCGAGATCGGTTATGGAACGGTTGAATTAGAAGAAAATGGAAACTTCATATAAAACGGGCAGCGTAAATACACTGAAAAGAGGTTCACACAGATGTGAAATGACCAGTATACTGTTTACATTTTTTAATCGAGTTCAATAAGATGGCTTTTCTAAACTACAGTAGTTATGATCCTTAAGAATTCAAACTTATACAGCTCTGAACACTATGTGAATGTGGTGAGTACTCTTAGAATTCACAGTAATAGATACTGGAATTGCCCGGGTTCGGTTATGGAACAATTGAATTACAAGTAAACAGAACCTTCATATAAAACGGCCAGCTTAAATAACTGAAAATAGGTTAATACTGCTGTGAAATAACCAGTATACTGTTTACAGTTGTATTTCCAGTTCCATAAGATGGCTTTTCTAAACTACAGTTGCTATAATCCTTAAGATTTCAAACTTATACAGCTCAGAACACTATGTGAATGTGGATAATACTCATAGAATTCAGAGTAATAGATACTGGAATTGCCCGGGATCAGTTATGGAACAGTTGAATTACAAGAAAATAGAACCTTAATATAAAACGGGCAGCATAAATACATTGAAAACAGGATCAAACAGCTGTGAAATGAATATACTGTTTACATTTTTAATTCGAGTTCAATTAGATGGCTTTTCTAAATAAAAGTAGCTATTTTCTCAAATAATTCAAACTTTCACAGCTCAGAACACTATGTGAAGGAGCTTAGAATTCTTAGAATTCAGATTAATAGATACTGGAATTGCCCGGGATCAGTTAGGGAACCGCTGAATTACAAGAAAATAGAACCTTAATAATATACGGGTAGCTTAGATACACTGAAAAGAGGTTCACAATGCTGCGAAATGACCAATATACTGTTTCCATTTGTAATTGCAGTTCAATAAGATGGCTTTTCTAAACTACTCTAGTTATAATCCTTAAGATTTTAAACTTTCACAGCTCTGAACACTATGTGAATGTGGTTAGTACTCTTAGAATTCACAGTAATAGATACTGGAATTGCCCGAGAGACGTTATGGAACTGTTGAATTACAAGAAAATAGAAACTTAATATAAAACGGGCAGAGTAAATTCACTCAAAAGAGGTTCACACAGCTGTGAAATGACGAGTATACTGTTTATGTTTTTAATTCCAATGAATTAGATGGCTTTTCTAAAGGAACATAGTTATAATCCTTTAAAATGCAAACTTATGGAGTTCAGAACCCTATGTGAATTTTGGTAAAACTCCAGGACTTGTAAATAATTCACACTGGAATTGCCCGGAAAAGGTTATCATACAGTTGAATTACAAGTAAGTAGAAGCTTAATATCAAACAGGCAGCTTAAACACACTGAAAAGAGGTTCACACAGCTGTGAAAAGACGCCTACACTGTTTCCATTCTTAATTCCGGTTCAATAAGACGGCTTTTCTAAACGAATGTACCTATATTCCCTGGGAATCCAACCTTATACAGCTTAGAACACTATGTGAATGTGGTTTGTACTCTTAAAATTCACAGTATTAGACACTGGAATTACCCGGAAATGGTTATGGAACAGTTGAATTACAAGTAAATTGAACCTTAATATAAAACTGACATCGTAAATACACTGAAAAGAGGTTCACACAGCTGTGAAATGACGACTATACTCTTTACATTTTTAATTCAGGTTCAATAAGATGGCTTTTCTAAACTACCCTAGTTATAATCCTTAAGAATTCACACTTTTACAGCTCAGAACACTATGTGAATGTGGTTAATCGTCTTAGAATTCACAGTAATCGATACTGGAAATCCCCGGGAACGGTTAAGGAACAGATGAATTACAAGTAAATAGAGCCTTAATACAAAACGGGTAGCTTAAATACACTGAAAGGAGGGTCACACAGCTGTGAAATGACGAGTATACTCTTTATATTTTAAATTCCGATTCAATAAGATGGCTTTTCTAAATGAAGGTAGCTATATTCTGTCAGAATTCAAACTGATAGAGCTGAGAACACTATGTGAATGAGGTTAGAACTTTAGAATTCGCAGCAGTAGATACTGGAATTGCCCGAGATCGGTTATGGAACGGTTGAATTAGAAGAAAATGGAAACTTCATATAAAACGGGCAGCGTAAATACACTGAAAAGAGGTTCACACAGATGTGAAATGACCAGTATACTGTTTACATTTTTTAATCGAGTTCAATAAGATGGCTTTTCTAAACTACAGTAGTTATGATCCTTAAGAATTCAAACTTATACAGCTCTGAACACTATGTGAATGTGGTGAGTACTCTTAGAATTCACAGTAATAGATACTGGAATTGCCCGGGTTCGGTTATGGAACAATTGAATTACAAGTAAACAGAACCTTCATATAAAACGGCCAGCTTAAATAACTGAAAATAGGTTAATACTGCTGTGAAATAACCAGTATACTGTTTACAGTTGTATTTCCAGTTCCATAAGATGGCTTTTCTAAACTACAGTTGCTATAATCCTTAAGATTTCAAACTTATACAGCTCAGAACACTATGTGAATGTGGATAATACTCATAGAATTCAGAGTAATAGATACTGGAATTGCCCGGGATCAGTTATGGAACAGTTGAATTACAAGAAAATAGAACCTTAATATAAAACGGGCAGCATAAATACATTGAAAACAGGATCAAACAGCTGTGAAATGAATATACTGTTTACATTTTTAATTCGAGTTCAATTAGATGGCTTTTCTAAATAAAAGTAGCTATTTTCTCAAATAATTCAAACTTTCACAGCTCAGAACACTATGTGAAGGAGCTTAGAATTCTTAGAATTCAGATTAATAGATACTGGAATTGCCCGGGATCAGTTAGGGAACCGTTGAATTACAAGAAAGTAGAACCTTAATAATATACGGGTAGCTTAGATACACTGAAAAGAGGTTCACAATGCTGCGAAATGACCAATATACTGTTTCCATTTGTAATTGCAGTTCAATAAGATGGCTTTTCTAAACTTCTCTAGTTATAATCCTTAAGATTTCAAACTTTCACAGCTCTGAACACTATGTGAATGTGGTTAGTACTCTTAGAATTCACAGTAATAGATACTGGAATTGCCCGAGAGACGTTATGGAACTGTTGAATTACAAGAAAATAGAAACTTAATATAAAACGGGCAGAGTAAATTCACTCAAAAGAGGTTCACACAGCTGTGAAATGACGAGTATACTGTTTATGTTTTTAATTCCAATGAATTAGATGGCTTTTCTAAAGGAACATAGTTATAATCCTTTAAAATGCAAACTTATGGAGTTCAGAACCCTATGTGAATTTTGGTAAAACTCCAGGACTTGTAAATAATTCACACTGGAATTGCCCGGAAAAGGTTATCATACAGTTGAATTACAAGTAAGTAGAAGCTTAATATCAAACAGGCAGCTTAAACACACTGAAAAGAGGTTCACACAGCTGTGAAAAGACGCCTACACTGTTTCCATTCTTAATTCCGGTTCAATAAGACGGCTTTTCTAAACGAATGTACCTATATTCCCTGGGAATCCAACCTTATACAGCTTAGAACACTATGTGAATGTGGTTTGTACTCTTAAAATTCACAGTATTAGACACTGGAATTACCCGGAAATGGTTATGGAACAGTTGAATTACAAGTAAATTGAACCTTAATATAAAACTGACATCGTAAATACACTGAAAAGAGGTTCACACAGCTGTGAAATGACGACTATACTCTTTACATTTTTTAATTCAGGTTCAATAAGATGGCTTTTCTAAACTACTCTAGTTATAATCCTTAAGAATTCACACTTTTACAGCTCAGAACACTATGTGAATGTGGTTAATCGTCTTAGAATTCACAGTAATCGATACTGGAAATCCCGGGGAACGGTTAAGGAACAGATGAATTACAAGAAAATAGAACCTTAATATAAAACGGGTAGCTTAAATACACTGAAAGGAGGGTCACACAGCTGTGAAATGACGAGTATACTCTTTATATTTTAAATTCCGATTCAATAAGATGGCTTTTCTAAATGAAGGTAGCTATATTCTGTCAGAATTCAAACTGATAGAGCTGAGAACACTATGTGAATGAGGTTAGAACTTTAGAATTCGCAGCAGTAGATACTGGAATTGCCCGAGATCGGTTATGGAACGGTTGAATTAGAAGAAAATGGAAACTTCATATAAAACGGGCAGCGTAAATACACTGAAAAGAGGTTCACACAGATGTGAAATGACCAGTATACTGTTTACATTTTTTAATCGAGTTCAATAAGATGGCTTTTCTAAACTACAGTAGTTATGATCCTTAAGAATTCAAACTTATACAGCTCTGAACACTATGTGAATGTGGTGAGTACTCTTAGAATTCACAGTAATAGATACTGGAATTGCCCGGGTTCGGTTATGGAACAATTGAATTACAAGTAAACAGAACCTTCATATAAAACGGCCAGCTTAAATAACTGAAAATAGGTTAATACTGCTGTGAAATAACCAGTATACTGTTTACAGTTGTATTTCCAGTTCCATAAGATGGCTTTTCTAAACTACAGTTGCTATAATCCTTAAGATTTCAAACTTATACAGCTCAGAACACTATGTGAATGTGGATAATACTCATAGAAACCAGAGTAATAGATACTGGAATTGCCCGGGATCAGTTATGGAACAGTTGAATTACAAGAAAATAGAACCTTAATATAAAACGGGCAGCATAAATACATTGAAAACAGGATCAAACAGCTGTGAAATGAATATACTGTTTACATTTTTAATTCGAGTTCAATTAGATGGCTTTTCTAAATAAAAGTAGCTATTTTCTCAAATAATTCAAACTTTCACAGCTCAGAACACTATGTGAAGGAGCTTAGAATTCTTAGAATTCAGATTAATAGATACTGGAATTGCCCGGGATCAGTTAGGGAACCGCTGAATTACAAGAAAATAGAACCTTAATAATATACGGGTAGCTTAGATACACTGAAAAGAGGTTCACAATGCTGCGAAATGACCAATATACTGTTTCCATTTGTAATTGCAGTTCAATAAGATGGCTTTTCTAAACTACTCTAGTTATAATCCTTAAGATTTCAAACTTTCACAGCTCTGAACACTATGTGAATGTGGTTACTACTCTTAGAATTCACAGTAATAGATACTGGAATTGCCCGAGAGACGTTACGGAACTGTTGAATTACAAGAAAATAGAAACTTAATATAAAACGGGCAGAGTAAATTCACTCAAAAGAGGTTCACACAGCTGTGAAATGACGAGTATACTGTTTATGTTTTTAATTCCAATGAATTAGATGGCTTTTCTAAAGGAACATAGTTATAATCCTTTAAAATGCAAACTTATGGAGTTCAGAACCCTATGTGAATTGTGGTAAAACTCCAGGACTTGTAAATAATTCACACTGGAATTGCCCGGAAAAGGTTATCATACAGTTGAATTACAAGTAAGTAGAAGCTTAATATCAAACAGGCAGCTTAAACACACTGAAAAGAGGTTCACACAGCTGTGAAAAGACGCCTACACTGTTTCCATTCTTAATTCCGGTTCAATAAGACGGCTTTTCTAAACGAATGTACCTATATTCCCTGGGAATCCAACCTTATACAGCTTAGAACACTATGTGAATGTGGTTTGTACTCTTAAAATTCACAGTATTAGACACTGGAATTACCCGGAAATGGTTATGGAACAGTTGAATTACAAGTAAATTGAACCTTAATATAAAACTGACATCGTAAATACACTGAAAAGAGGTTCACACAGCTGTGAAATGACGACTATACTCTTTACATTTTTAATTCAGGTTCAATAAGATGGCTTTTCTAAACTACCCTAGTTATAATCCTTAAGAATTCACACTTTTACAGCTCAGAACACTATGTGAATGTGGTTAATCGTCTTAGAATTCACAGTAATCGATACTGGAAATCCCGGGGAACGGTTAAGGAACAGATGAATTACAAGTAAATAGAGCCTTAATACAAAACGGGTAGCTTAAATACACTGAAAGGAGGGTCACACAGCTGTGAAATGACGAGTATACTCTTTATATTTTAAATTCCGATTCAATAAGATGGCTTTTCTAAATGAAGGTAGCTATATTCTGTCAGAATTCAAACTGATAGAGCTGAGAACACTATGTGAATGAGGTTAGAACTTTAGAATTCGCAGTAGTAGATACTGGAATTGCCCGAGATCGGTTATGGAACGGTTGAATTAGAAGAAAATGGAAACTTCATATAAAACGGGCAGCGTAAATACACTGAAAAGAGGTTCACACAGATGTGAAATGACCAGTATACTGTTTACATTTTTTAATCGAGTTCAATAAGATGGCTTTTCTAAACTACAGTAGTTATGATCCTTAAGAATTCAAACTTATACAGCTCTGAACACTATGTGAATGTGGTGAGTACTCTTAGAATTCACAGTAATAGATACTGGAATTGCCCGGGTTCGGTTATGGAACAATTGAATTACAAGTAAACAGAACCTTCATATAAAACGGCCAGCTTAAATAACTGAAAATAGGTTAATACTGCTGTGAAATAACCAGTATACTGTTTACAGTTGTATTTCCAGTTCCATAAGATGGCTTTTCTAAACTACAGTTGCTATAATCCTTAAGATTTCAAACTTATACAGCTCAGAACACTATGTGAATGTGGATAATACTCATAGAATTCAGAGTAATAGATACTGGAATTGCCCGGGATCAGTTATGGAACAGTTGAATTACAAGAAAATAGAACCTTAATATAAAACGGGCAGCATAAATACATTGAAAACAGGATCAAACAGCTGTGAAATGAATATACTGTTTACATTTTTAATTCGAGTTCAATTAGATGGCTTTTCTAAATAAAAGTAGCTATTTTCTCAAATAATTCAAACTTTCACAGCTCAGAACACTATGTGAAGGAGCTTAGAATTCTTAGAATTCAGATTAATAGATACTGGAATTGCCCGGGATCAGTTAGGGAACCGCTGAATTACAAGAAAATAGAACCTTAATAATATACGGGTAGCTTAGATACACTGAAAAGAGGTTCAAAATGCTGCGAAATGACCAATATACTGTTTCCATTTGTAATTGCAGTTCAATAAGATGGCTTTTCTAAACTACTCTAGTTATAATCCTTAAGATTTCAAACTTTCACAGCTCTGAACACTATGTGAATGTGGTTAGTACTCTTAGAATTCACAGTAATAGATACTGGAATTGCCCGAGAGACGTTATGGAACTGTTGAATTACAAGAAAATAGAAACTTAATATAAAACGGGCAGAGTAAATTCACTCAAAAGAGGTTCACACAGCTGTGAAATGACGAGTATACTGTTTATGTTTTTAATTCCAATGAATTAGATGGCTTTTCTAAAGGAACATAGTTATAATCCTTTAAAATGCAAACTTATGGAGTTCAGAACCCTATGTGAATTTTGGTAAAACTCCAGGACTTGTAAATAATTCACACTGGAATTGCCCGGAAAAGGTTATCATACAGTTGAATTACAAGTAAGTAGAAGCTTAATATCAAACAGGCAGCTTAAACACACTGAAAAGAGGTTCACACAGCTGTGAAAAGACGCCTACACTGTTTCCATTCTTAATTCCGGTTCAATAAGACGGCTTTTCTAAACGAATGTACCTATATTCCCTGGGAATCCAACCTTATACAGCTTAGAACACTATGTGAATGTGGTTTGTACTCTTAAAATTCACAGTATTAGACACTGGAATTACCCGGAAATGGTTATGGAACAGTTGAATTACAAGTAAATTGAACCTTAATATAAAACTGACATCGTAAATACACTGAAAAGAGGTTCACACAGCTGTGAAATGACGACTATACTCTTTACATTTTTAATTCAGGTTCAATAAGATGGCTTTTCTAAACTACCCTAGTTATAATCCTTAAGAATTCACACTTTTACAGCTCAGAACACTATGTGAATGTGGTTAATCGTCTTAGAATTCACAGTAATCGATACTGGAAATCCCGGGGAACGGTTAAGGAACAGATGAATTACAAGAAAATAGAACCTTAATATAAAACGGGTAGCTTAAATACACTGAAAGGAGGGTCACACAGCTGTGAAATGACGAGTATACTCTTTATATTTTAAATTCCGATTCAATAAGATGGCTTTTCTAAATGAAGGTAGCTATATTCTGTCAGAATTCAAACTGATAGAGCTGAGAACACTATGTGAATGAGGTTAGAACTTTAGAATTCGCAGTAGTAGATACTGGAATTGCCCGAGATCGGTTATGGAACGGTTGAATTAGAAGAAAATGGAAACTTCATATAAAACGGGCAGCGTAAATACACTGAAAAGAGGTTCACACAGATGTGAAATGACCAGTATACTGTTTACATTTTTTAATCGAGTTCAATAAGATGGCTTTTCTAAACTACAGTAGTTATGATCCTTAAGAATTCAAACTTATACAGCTCTGAACACTATGTGAATGTGGTGAGTACTCTTAGAATTCACAGTAATAGATACTGGAATTGCCCGGGTTCGGTTATGGAACAATTGAATTACAAGTAAACAGAACCTTCATATAAAACGGCCAGCTTAAATAACTGAAAATAGGTTAATACTGCTGTGAAATAACCAGTATACTGTTTACAGTTGTATTTCCAGTTCCATAAGATGGCTTTTCTAAACTACAGTTGCTATAATCCTTAAGATTTCAAACTTATACAGCTCAGAACACTATGTGAATGTGGATAATACTCATAGAATTCAGAGTAATAGATACTGGAATTGCCCGGGATCAGTTATGGAACAGTTGAATTACAAGAAAATAGAACCTTAATATAAAACGGGCAGCATAAATACATTGAAAACAGGATCAAACAGCTGTGAAATGAATATACTGTTTACATTTTTAATTCGAGTTCAATTAGATGGCTTTTCTAAATAAAAGTAGCTATTTTCTCAAATAATTCAAACTTTCACAGCTCAGAACACTATGTGAAGGAGCTTAGAATTCTTAGAATTCAGATTAATAGATACTGGAATTGCCCGGGATCAGTTAGGGAACCGCTGAATTACAAGAAAAAAGAACCTTAATAATATACGGGTAGCTTAGATACACTGAAAAGAGGTTCACAATGCTGCGAAATGACCAATATACTGTTTCCATTTGTAATTGCAGTTCAATAAGATGGCTTTTCTAAACTACTCTAGTTATAATCCTTAAGATTTCAAACTTTCACAGCTCTGAACACTATGTGAATGTGGTTAGTACTCTTAGAATTCACAGTAATAGATACTGGAATTGCCCGAGAGACGTTATGGAACTGTTGAATTACAAGAAAATAGAAACTTAATATAAAACGGGCAGAGTAAATTCACTCAAAAGAGGTTCACACAGCTGTGAAATGACGAGTATACTGTTTATGTTTTTAATTCCAATGAATTAGATGGCTTTTCTAAAGGAACATAGTTATAATCCTTTAAAATGCAAACTTATGGAGTTCAGAACCCTATGTGAATTTTGGTAAAACTCCAGGACTTGTAAATAATTCACACTGGAATTGCCCGGAAAAGGTTATCATACAGTTGAATTACAAGTAAGTAGAAGCTTAATATCAAACAGGCAGCTTAAACACACTGAAAAGAGGTTCACACAGCTGTGAAAAGACGCCTACACTGTTTCCATTCTTAATTCCGGTTCAATAAGACGGCTTTTCTAAACGAATGTACCTATATTCCCTGGGAATCCAACCTTATACAGCTTAGAACACTATGTGAATGTGGTTTGTACTCTTAAAATTCACAGTATTAGACACTGGAATTACCCGGAAATGGTTATGGAACAGTTGAATTACAAGTAAATTGAACCTTAATATAAAACTGACATCGTAAATACACTGAAAAGAGGTTCACACAGCTGTGAAATGACGACTATACTCTTTACATTTTTAATTCAGGTTCAATAAGATGGCTTTTCTAAACTACCCTAGTTATAATCCTTAAGAATTCACACTTTTACAGCTCAGAACACTATGTGAATGTGGTTAATCGTCTTAGAATTCACAGTAATCGATACTGGAAATCCCGGGGAACGGTTAAGGAACAGATGAATTACAAGAAAATAGAACCTTAATATAAAACGGGTAGCTTAAATACACTGAAAGGAGGGTCACACAGCTGTGAAATGACGAGTATACTCTTTATATTTTAAATTCCGATTCAATAAGATGGCTTTTCTAAATGAAGGTAGCTATATTCTGTCAGAATTCAAACTGATAGAGCTGAGAACACTATGTGAATGAGGTTAGAACTTTAGAATTCGCAGTAGTAGATACTGGAATTGCCCGAGATCGGTTATGGAACGGTTGAATTAGAAGAAAATGGAAACTTCATATAAAACGGGCAGCGTAAATACACTGAAAAGAGGTTCACACAGATGTGAAATGACCAGTATACTGTTTACATTTTTTAATCGAGTTCAATAAGATGGCTTTTCTAAACTACAGTAGTTATGATCCTTAAGAATTCAAACTTATACAGCTCTGAACACTATGTGAATGTGGTGAGTACTCTTAGAATTCACAGTAATAGATACTGGAATTGCCCGGGTTCGGTTATGGAACAATTGAATTACAAGTAAACAGAACCTTCATATAAAACGGCCAGCTTAAATAACTGAAAATAGGTTAATACTGCTGTGAAATAACCAGTATACTGTTTACAGTTGTATTTCCAGTTCCATAAGATGGCTTTTCTAAACTACAGTTGCTATAATCCTTAAGATTTCAAACTTATACAGCTCAGAACACTATGTGAATGTGGATAATACTCATAGAATTCAGAGTAATAGATACTGGAATTGCCCGGGATCAGTTATGGAACAGTTGAATTACAAGAAAATAGAACCTTAATATAAAACGGGCAGCATAAATACATTGAAAACAGGATCAAACAGCTGTGAAATGAATATACTGTTTACATTTTTAATTCGAGTTCAATTAGATGGCTTTTCTAAATAAAAGTAGCTATTTTCTCAAATAATTCAAACTTTCACAGCTCAGAACACTATGTGAAGGAGCTTAGAATTCTTAGAATTCAGATTAATAGATACTGGAATTGCCCGGGATCAGTTAGGGAACCGCTGAATTACAAGAAAAAAGAACCTTAATAATATACGGGTAGCTTAGATACACTGAAAAGAGGTTCACAATGCTGCGAAATGACCAATATACTGTTTCCATTTGTAATTGCAGTTCAATAAGATGGCTTTTCTAAACTACTCTAGTTATAATCCTTAAGATTTCAAACTTTCACAGCTCTGAACACTATGTGAATGTGGTTAGTACTCTTAGAATTCACAGTAATAGATACTGGAATTGCCCGAGAGACGTTATGGAACTGTTGAATTACAAGAAAATAGAAACTTAATATAAAACGGGCAGAGTAAATTCACTCAAAAGAGGTTCACACAGCTGTGAAATGACGAGTATACTGTTTATGTTTTTAATTCCAATGAATTAGATGGCTTTTCTAAAGGAACATAGTTATAATCCTTTAAAATGCAAACTTATGGAGTTCAGAACCCTATGTGAATTTTGGTAAAACTCCAGGACTTGTAAATAATTCACACTGGAATTGCCCGGAAAAGGTTATCATACAGTTGAATTACAAGTAAGTAGAAGCTTAATATCAAACAGGCAGCTTAAACACACTGAAAAGAGGTTCACACAGCTGTGAAAAGACGCCTACACTGTTTCCATTCTTAATTCCGGTTCAATAAGACGGCTTTTCTAAACGAATGTACCTATATTCCCTGGGAATCCAACCTTATACAGCTTAGAACACTATGTGAATGTGGTTTGTACTCTTAAAATTCACAGTATTAGACACTGGAATTACCCGGAAATGGTTATGGAACAGTTGAATTACAAGTAAATTGAACCTTAATATAAAACTGACATCGTAAATACACTGAAAAGAGGTTCACACAGCTGTGAAATGACGACTATACTCTTTACATTTTTAATTCAGGTTCAATAAGATGGCTTTTCTAAACTACCCTAGTTATAATCCTTAAGAATTCACACTTTTACAGCTCAGAACACTATGTGAATGTGGTTAATCGTCTTAGAATTCACAGTAATCGATACTGGAAATCCCGGGGAACGGTTAAGGAACAGATGAATTACAAGTAAATAGAGCCTTAATACAAAACGGGTAGCTTAAATACACTGAAAGGAGGGTCACACAGCTGTGAAATGACGAGTATACTCTTTATATTTTAAATTCCGATTCAATAAGATGGCTTTTCTAAATGAAGGTAGCTATATTCTGTCAGAATTCAAACTGATAGAGCTGAGAACACTATGTGAATGAGGTTAGAACTTTAGAATTCGCAGTAGTAGATACTGGAATTGCCCGAGATCGGTTATGGAACGGTTGAATTAGAAGAAAATGGAAACTTCATATAAAACGGGCAGCGTAAATACACTGAAAAGAGGTTCACACAGATGTGAAATGACCAGTATACTGTTTACATTTTTTAATCGAGTTCAATAAGATGGCTTTTCTAAACTACAGTAGTTATGATCCTTAAGAATTCAAACTTATACAGCTCTGAACACTATGTGAATGTGGTGAGTACTCTTAGAATTCACAGTAATAGATACTGGAATTGCCCGGGTTCGGTTATGGAACAATTGAATTACAAGTAAACAGAACCTTCATATAAAACGGCCAGCTTAAATAACTGAAAATAGGTTAATACTGCTGTGAAATAACCAGTATACTGTTTACAGTTGTATTTCCAGTTCCATAAGATGGCTTTTCTAAACTACAGTTGCTATAATCCTTAAGATTTCAAACTTATACAGCTCAGAACACTATGTGAATGTGGATAATACTCATAGAATTCAGAGTAATAGATACTGGAATTGCCCGGGATCAGTTATGGAACAGTTGAATTACAAGAAAATAGAACCTTAATATAAAACGGGCAGCATAAATACATTGAAAACAGGATCAAACAGCTGTGAAATGAATATACTGTTTACATTTTTAATTCGAGTTCAATTAGATGGCTTTTCTAAATAAAAGTAGCTATTTTCTCAAATAATTCAAACTTTCACAGCTCAGAACACTATGTGAAGGAGCTTAGAATTCTTAGAATTCAGATTAATAGATACTGGAATTGCCCGGGATCAGTTAGGGAACCGCTGAATTACAAGAAAATAGAACCTTAATAATATACGGGTAGCTTAGATACACTGAAAAGAGGTTCAAAATGCTGCGAAATGACCAATATACTGTTTCCATTTGTAATTGCAGTTCAATAAGATGGCTTTTCTAAACTACTCTAGTTATAATCCTTAAGATTTCAAACTTTCACAGCTCTGAACACTATGTGAATGTGGTTAGTACTCTTAGAATTCACAGTAATAGATACTGGAATTGCCCGAGAGACGTTATGGAACTGTTGAATTACAAGAAAATAGAAACTTAATATAAAACGGGCAGAGTAAATTCACTCAAAAGAGGTTCACACAGCTGTGAAATGACGAGTATACTGTTTATGTTTTTAATTCCAATGAATTAGATGGCTCTTCTAAAGGAACATAGTTATAATCCTTTAAAATGCAAACTTATGGAGTTCAGAACCCTATGTGAATTTTGGTAAAACTCCAGGACTTGTAAATAATTCACACTGGAATTGCCCGGAAAAGGTTATCATACAGTTGAATTACAAGTAAGTAGAAGCTTAATATCAAACAGGCAGCTTAAACACACTGAAAAGAGGTTCACACAGCTGTGAAAAGACGCCTACACTGTTTCCATTCTTAATTCCGGTTCAATAAGACGGCTTTTCTAAACGAATGTACCTATATTCCCTGGGAATCCAACCTTATACAGCTTAGAACACTATGTGAATGTGGTTTGTACTCTTAAAATTCACAGTATTAGACACTGGAATTACCCGGAAATGGTTATGGAACAGTTGAATTACAAGTAAATTGAACCTTAATATAAAACTGACATCGTAAATACACTGAAAAGAGGTTCACACAGCTGTGAAATGACGACTATACTCTTTACATTTTTAATTCAGGTTCAATAAGATGGCTTTTCTAAACTACCCTAGTTATAATCCTTAGGAATTCACACTTTTACAGCTCAGAACACTATGTGAATGTGGTTAATCGTCTTAGAATTCACAGTAATCGATACTGGAAATCCCGGGGAACGGTTAAGGAACAGATGAATTACAAGTAAATAGAGCCTTAATACAAAACGGGTAGCTTAAATACACTGAAAGGAGGGTCACACAGCTGTGAAATGACGAGTATACTCTTTATATTTTTAATTCCGATTCAATAAGATGGCTTTTCTAAATGAAGGTAGCTATATTCTGTCAGAATTCAAACTGATAGAGCTGAGAACACTATGTGAATGAGGTTAGAACTTTAGAATTCGCAGTAGTAGATACTGGAATTGCCCGAGATCGGTTATGGAACGGTTGAATTAGAAGAAAATGGAAACTTCATATAAAACGGGCAGCGTAAATACACTGAAAAGAGGTTCACACAGATGTGAAATGACCAGTATACTGTTTACATTTTTTAATCGAGTTCAATAAGATGGCTTTTCTAAACTACAGTAGTTATGATCCTTAAGAATTCAAACTTATACAGCTCTGAACACTATGTGAATGTGGTTAGTACTCTTAGAATTCACAGTAATAGATACTGGAATTGCCCGGGTTCGGTTATGGAACAATTGAATTACAAGTAAACAGAACCTTCATATAAAACGGCCAGCTTAAATAACTGAAAATAGGTTAATACTGCTGTGAAATAACCAGTATACTGTTTACAGTTGTATTTCCAGTTCCATAAGATGGCTTTTCTAAACTACAGTTGCTATAATCCTTAAGATTTCAAACTTATACAGCTCAGAACACTATGTGAATGTGGATAATACTCATAGAATTCAGAGTAATAGATACTGGTATTGCCCGGGATCAGTTATGGAACAGTTGAATTACAAGAAAATAGAACCTTAATATAAAACGGGCAGCATAAATACATTGAAAACAGGATCAAACAGCTGTGAAATGAATATACTGTTTACATTTTTAATTCGAGTTCAATTAGATGGCTTTTCTAAATAAAAGTAGCTATTTTCTCAAATAATTCAAACTTTCACAGCTCAGAACACTATGTGAAGGAGCTTAGAATTCTTAGAATTCAGATTAATAGATACTGGAATTGCCCGGGATCAGTTAGGGAACCATTGAATTACAAGAAAGTAGAACCTTAATAATATACGGGTAGCTTAGATACACTGAAAAGAGGTTCACAATGCTGCGAAATGACCAATATACTGTTTCCATTTGTAATTGCAGTTCAATAAGATGGCTTTTCTAAACTACTCTAGTTATAATCCTTAAGATTTCAAACTTTCACAGCTCTGAACACTATGTGAATGTGGTTAGTACTCTTAGAATTCACAGTAATAGATACTGGAATTGCCCGAGAGACGTTATGGAACTGTTGAATTACAAGAAAATAGAAACTTAATATAAAACGGGCAGAGTAAATTCACTCAAAAGAGGTTCACACAGCTGTGAAATGACGAGTATACTGTTTATGTTTTTAATTCCAATGAATTAGATGGCTTTTCTAAAGGAACATAGTTATAATCCTTTAAAATGCAAACTTATGGAGTTCAGAACCCTATGTGAATTTTGGTAAAACTCCAGGACTTGTAAATAATTCACACTGGAATTGCCCGGAAAAGGTTATCATACAGTTGAATTACAAGTAAGTAGAAGCTTAATATCAAACAGGCAGCTTAAACACACTGAAAAGAGGTTCACACAGCTGTGAAAAGACGCCTACACTGTTTCCATTCTTAATTCCGGTTCAATAAGACGGCTTTTCTAAACGAATGTACCTATATTCCCTGGGAATCCAACCTTATACAGCTTAGAACACTATGTGAATGTGGTTTGTACTCTTAAAATTCACAGTATTAAACACTGGAATTACCCGGAAATGGTTATGGAACAGTTGAATTACAAGTAAATTGAACCTTAATATAAAACTGACATCGTAAATACACTGAAAAGAGGTTCACACAGCTGTGAAATGACGACTATACTCTTTACATTTTTTAATTCAGGTTCAATAAGATGGCTTTTCTAAACTACTCTAGTTATAATCCTTAAGAATTCACACTTTTACAGCTCAGAACACTATGTGAATGTGGTTAATCGTCTTAGAATTCACAGTAATCGATACTGGAAATCCCGGGGAACGGTTAAGGAACAGATGAATTACAAGAAAATAGAACCTTAATATAAAACGGGTAGCTTAAATACACTGAAAGGAGGGTCACACAGCTGTGAAATGACGAGTATACTCTTTATATTTTAAATTCCGATTCAATAAGATGGCTTTTCTAAATGAAGGTAGCTATATTCTGTCAGAATTCAAACTGATAGAGCTGAGAACACTATGTGAATGAGGTTAGAACTTTAGAATTCGCAGCAGTAGATACTGGAATTGCCCGAGATCGGTTATGGAACGGTTGAATTAGAAGAAAATGGAAACTTCATATAAAACGGGCAGCGTAAATACACTGAAAAGAGGTTCACACAGATGTGAAATGACCAGTATACTGTTTACATTTTTTAATCGAGTTCAATAAGATGGCTTTTCTAAACTACAGTAGTTATGATCCTTAAGAATTCAAACTTATACAGCTCTGAACACTATGTGAATGTGGTGAGTACTCTTAGAATTCACAGTAATAGATACTGGAATTGCCCGGGTTCGGTTATGGAACAATTGAATTACAAGTAAACAGAACCTTCATATAAAACGGCCAGCTTAAATAACTGAAAATAGGTTAATACTGCTGTGAAATAACCAGTATACTGTTTACAGTTGTATTTCCAGTTCCATAAGATGGCTTTTCTAAACTACAGTTGCTATAATCCTTAAGATTTCAAACTTATACAGCTCAGAACACTATGTGAATGTGGATAATACTCATAGAATTCAGAGTAATAGATACTGGAATTGCCCGGGATCAGTTATGGAACAGTTGAATTACAAGAAAATAGAACCTTAATATAAAACGGGCAGCATAAATACATTGAAAACAGGATCAAACAGCTGTGAAATGAATATACTGTTTACATTTTTAATTCGAGTTCAATTAGATGGCTTTTCTAAATAAAAGTAGCTATTTTCTCAAATAATTCAAACTTTCACAGCTCAGAACACTATGTGAAGGAGCTTAGAATTCTTAGAATTCAGATTAATAGATACTGGAATTGCCCGGGATCAGTTAGGGAACCGCTGAATTACAAGAAAAAAGAACCTTAATAATATACGGGTAGCTTAGATACACTGAAAAGAGGTTCACAATGCTGCGAAATGACCAATATACTGTTTCCATTTGTAATTGCAGTTCAATAAGATGGCTTTTCTAAACTACTCTAGTTATAATCCTTAAGATTTCAAACTTTCACAGCTCTGAACACTATGTGAATGTGGTTAGTACTCTTAGAATTCACAGTAATAGATACTGGAATTGCCCGAGAGACGTTATGGAACTGTTGAATTACAAGAAAATAGAAACTTAATATAAAACGGGCAGAGTAAATTCACTCAAAAGAGGTTCACACAGCTGTGAAATGACGAGTATACTGTTTATGTTTTTAATTCCAATGAATTAGATGGCTTTTCTAAAGGAACATAGTTATAATCCTTTAAAATGCAAACTTATGGAGTTCAGAACCCTATGTGAATTTTGGTAAAACTCCAGGACTTGTAAATAATTCACACTGGAATTGCCCGGAAAAGGTTATCATACAGTTGAATTACAAGTAAGTAGAAGCTTAATATCAAACAGGCAGCTTAAACACACTGAAAAGAGGTTCACACAGCTGTGAAAAGACGCCTACACTGTTTCCATTCTTAATTCCGGTTCAATAAGACGGCTTTTCTAAACGAATGTACCTATATTCCCTGGGAATCCAACCTTATACAGCTTAGAACACTATGTGAATGTGGTTTGTACTCTTAAAATTCACAGTATTAAACACTGGAATTACCCGGAAATGGTTATGGAACAGTTGAATTACAAGTAAATTGAACCTTAATATAAAACTGACATCGTAAATACACTGAAAAGAGGTTCACACAGCTGTGAAATGACGACTATACTCTTTACATTTTTTAATTCAGGTTCAATAAGATGGCTTTTCTAAACTACTCTAGTTATAATCCTTAAGAATTCACACTTTTACAGCTCAGAACACTATGTGAATGTGGTTAATCGTCTTAGAATTCACAGTAATCGATACTGGAAATCCCGGGGAACGGTTAAGGAACAGATGAATTACAAGAAAATAGAACCTTAATATAAAACGGGTAGCTTAAATACACTGAAAGGAGGGTCACACAGCTGTGAAATGACGAGTATACTCTTTATATTTTAAATTCCGATTCAATAAGATGGCTTTTCTAAATGAAGGTAGCTATATTCTGTCAGAATTCAAACTGATAGAGCTGAGAACACTATGTGAATGAGGTTAGAACTTTAGAATTCGCAGCAGTAGATACTGGAATTGCCCGAGATCGGTTATGGAACGGTTGAATTAGAAGAAAATGGAAACTTCATATAAAACGGGCAGCGTAAATACACTGAAAAGAGGTTCACACAGATGTGAAATGACCAGTATACTGTTTACATTTTTTAATCGAGTTCAATAAGATGGCTTTTCTAAACTACAGTAGTTATGATCCTTAAGAATTCAAACTTATACAGCTCTGAACACTATGTGAATGTGGTGAGTACTCTTAGAATTCACAGTAATAGATACTGGAATTGCCCGGGTTCGGTTATGGAACAATTGAATTACAAGTAAACAGAACCTTCATATAAAACGGCCAGCTTAAATAACTGAAAATAGGTTAATACTGCTGTGAAATAACCAGTATACTGTTTACAGTTGTATTTCCAGTTCCATAAGATGGCTTTTCTAAACTACAGTTGCTATAATCCTTAAGATTTCAAACTTATACAGCTCAGAACACTATGTGAATGTGGATAATACTCATAGAATTCAGAGTAATAGATACTGGAATTGCCCGGGATCAGTTATGGAACAGTTGAATTACAAGAAAATAGAACCTTAATATAAAACGGGCAGCATAAATACATTGAAAACAGGATCAAACAGCTGTGAAATGAATATACTGTTTACATTTTTAATTCGAGTTCAATTAGATGGCTTTTCTAAATAAAAGTAGCTATTTTCTCAAATAATTCAAACTTTCACAGCTCAGAACACTATGTGAAGGAGCTTAGAATTCTTAGAATTCAGATTAATAGATACTGGAATTGCCCGGGATCAGTTAGGGAACCGCTGAATTACAAGAAAAAAGAACCTTAATAATATACGGGTAGCTTAGATACACTGAAAAGAGGTTCACAATGCTGCGAAATGACCAATATACTGTTTCCATTTGTAATTGCAGTTCAATAAGATGGCTTTTCTAAACTACTCTAGTTATAATCCTTAAGATTTCAAACTTTCACAGCTCTGAACACTATGTGAATGTGGTTAGTACTCTTAGAATTCACAGTAATAGATACTGGAATTGCCCGAGAGACGTTATGGAACTGTTGAATTACAAGAAAATAGAAACTTAATATAAAACGGGCAGAGTAAATTCACTCAAAAGAGGTTCACACAGCTGTGAAATGACGAGTATACTGTTTATGTTTTTAATTCCAATGAATTAGATGGCTTTTCTAAAGGAACATAGTTATAATCCTTTAAAATGCAAACTTATGGAGTTCAGAACCCTATGTGAATTTTGGTAAAACTCCAGGACTTGTAAATAATTCACACTGGAATTGCCCGGAAAAGGTTATCATACAGTTGAATTACAAGTAAGTAGAAGCTTAATATCAAACAGGCAGCTTAAACACACTGAAAAGAGGTTCACACAGCTGTGAAAAGACGCCTACACTGTTTCCATTCTTAATTCCGGTTCAATAAGACGGCTTTTCTAAACGAATGTACCTATATTCCCTGGGAATCCAACCTTATACAGCTTAGAACACTATGTGAATGTGGTTTGTACTCTTAAAATTCACAGTATTAGACACTGGAATTACCCGGAAATGGTTATGGAACAGTTGAATTACAAGTAAATTGAACCTTAATATAAAACTGACATCGTAAATACACTGAAAAGAGGTTCACACAGCTGTGAAATGACGACTATACTCTTTACATTTTTAATTCAGGTTCAATAAGATGGCTTTTCTAAACTACCCTAGTTATAATCCTTAAGAATTCACACTTTTACAGCTCAGAACACTATGTGAATGTGGTTAATCGTCTTAGAATTCACAGTAATCGATACTGGAAATCCCGGGGAACGGTTAAGGAACAGATGAATTACAAGTAAATAGAGCCTTAATACAAAACGGGTAGCTTAAATACACTGAAAGGAGGGTCACACAGCTGTGAAATGACGAGTATACTCTTTATATTTTAAATTCCGATTCAATAAGATGGCTTTTCTAAATGAAGGTAGCTATATTCTGTCAGAATTCAAACTGATAGAGCTGAGAACACTATGTGAATGAGGTTAGAACTTTAGAATTCGCAGTAGTAGATACTGGAATTGCCCGAGATCGGTTATGGAACGGTTGAATTAGAAGAAAATGGAAACTTCATATAAAACGGGCAGCGTAAATACACTGAAAAGAGGTTCACACAGATGTGAAATGACCAGTATACTGTTTACATTTTTTAATCGAGTTCAATAAGATGGCTTTTCTAAACTACAGTAGTTATGATCCTTAAGAATTCAAACTTATACAGCTCTGAACACTATGTGAATGTGGTGAGTACTCTTAGAATTCACAGTAATAGATACTGGAATTGCCCGGGTTCGGTTATGGAACAATTGAATTACAAGTAAACAGAACCTTCATATAAAACGGCCAGCTTAAATAACTGAAAATAGGTTAATACTGCTGTGAAATAACCAGTATACTGTTTACAGTTGTATTTCCAGTTCCATAAGATGGCTTTTCTAAACTACAGTTGCTATAATCCTTAAGATTTCAAACTTATACAGCTCAGAACACTATGTGAATGTGGATAATACTCATAGAATTCAGAGTAATAGATACTGGAATTGCCCGGGATCAGTTATGGAACAGTTGAATTACAAGAAAATAGAACCTTAATATAAAACGGGCAGCATAAATACATTGAAAACAGGATCAAACAGCTGTGAAATGAATATACTGTTTACATTTTTAATTCGAGTTCAATTAGATGGCTTTTCTAAATAAAAGTAGCTATTTTCTCAAATAATTCAAACTTTCACAGCTCAGAACACTATGTGAAGGAGCTTAGAATTCTTAGAATTCAGATTAATAGATACTGGAATTGCCCGGGATCAGTTAGGGAACCGCTGAATTACAAGAAAATAGAACCTTAATAATATACGGGTAGCTTAGATACACTGAAAAGAGGTTCAAAATGCTGCGAAATGACCAATATACTGTTTCCATTTGTAATTGCAGTTCAATAAGATGGCTTTTCTAAACTACTCTAGTTATAATCCTTAAGATTTCAAACTTTCACAGCTCTGAACACTATGTGAATGTGGTTAGTACTCTTAGAATTCACAGTAATAGATACTGGAATTGCCCGAGAGACGTTATGGAACTGTTGAATTACAAGAAAATAGAAACTTAATATAAAACGGGCAGAGTAAATTCACTCAAAAGAGGTTCACACAGCTGTGAAATGACGAGTATACTGTTTATGTTTTTAATTCCAATGAATTAGATGGCTCTTCTAAAGGAACATAGTTATAATCCTTTAAAATGCAAACTTATGGAGTTCAGAACCCTATGTGAATTTTGGTAAAACTCCAGGACTTGTAAATAATTCACACTGGAATTGCCCGGAAAAGGTTATCATACAGTTGAATTACAAGTAAGTAGAAGCTTAATATCAAACAGGCAGCTTAAACACACTGAAAAGAGGTTCACACAGCTGTGAAAAGACGCCTACACTGTTTCCATTCTTAATTCCGGTTCAATAAGACGGCTTTTCTAAACGAATGTACCTATATTCCCTGGGAATCCAACCTTATACAGCTTAGAACACTATGTGAATGTGGTTTGTACTCTTAAAATTCACAGTATTAGACACTGGAATTACCCGGAAATGGTTATGGAACAGTTGAATTACAAGTAAATTGAACCTTAATATAAAACTGACATCGTAAATACACTGAAAAGAGGTTCACACAGCTGTGAAATGACGACTATACTCTTTACATTTTTAATTCAGGTTCAATAAGATGGCTTTTCTAAACTACCCTAGTTATAATCCTTAGGAATTCACACTTTTACAGCTCAGAACACTATGTGAATGTGGTTAATCGTCTTAGAATTCACAGTAATCGATACTGGAAATCCCGGGGAACGGTTAAGGAACAGATGAATTACAAGTAAATAGAGCCTTAATACAAAACGGGTAGCTTAAATACACTGAAAGGAGGGTCACACAGCTGTGAAATGACGAGTATACTCTTTATATTTTTAATTCCGATTCAATAAGATGGCTTTTCTAAATGAAGGTAGCTATATTCTGTCAGAATTCAAACTGATAGAGCTGAGAACACTATGTGAATGAGGTTAGAACTTTAGAATTCGCAGTAGTAGATACTGGAATTGCCCGAGATCGGTTATGGAACGGTTGAATTAGAAGAAAATGGAAACTTCATATAAAACGGGCAGCGTAAATACACTGAAAAGAGGTTCACACAGATGTGAAATGACCAGTATACTGTTTACATTTTTTAATCGAGTTCAATAAGATGGCTTTTCTAAACTACAGTAGTTATGATCCTTAAGAATTCAAACTTATACAGCTCTGAACACTATGTGAATGTGGTTAGTACTCTTAGAATTCACAGTAATAGATACTGGAATTGCCCGGGTTCGGTTATGGAACAATTGAATTACAAGTAAACAGAACCTTCATATAAAACGGCCAGCTTAAATAACTGAAAATAGGTTAATACTGCTGTGAAATAACCAGTATACTGTTTACAGTTGTATTTCCAGTTCCATAAGATGGCTTTTCTAAACTACAGTTGCTATAATCCTTAAGATTTCAAACTTATACAGCTCAGAACACTATGTGAATGTGGATAATACTCATAGAATTCAGAGTAATAGATACTGGTATTGCCCGGGATCAGTTATGGAACAGTTGAATTACAAGAAAATAGAACCTTAATATAAAACGGGCAGCATAAATACATTGAAAACAGGATCAAACAGCTGTGAAATGAATATACTGTTTACATTTTTAATTCGAGTTCAATTAGATGGCTTTTCTAAATAAAAGTAGCTATTTTCTCAAATAATTCAAACTTTCACAGCTCAGAACACTATGTGAAGGAGCTTAGAATTCTTAGAATTCAGATTAATAGATACTGGAATTGCCCGGGATCAGTTAGGGAACCATTGAATTACAAGAAAGTAGAACCTTAATAATATACGGGTAGCTTAGATACACTGAAAAGAGGTTCACAATGCTGCGAAATGACCAATATACTGTTTCCATTTGTAATTGCAGTTCAATAAGATGGCTTTTCTAAACTACTCTAGTTATAATCCTTAAGATTTCAAACTTTCACAGCTCTGAACACTATGTGAATGTGGTTAGTACTCTTAGAATTCACAGTAATAGATACTGGAATTGCCCGAGAGACGTTATGGAACTGTTGAATTACAAGAAAATAGAAACTTAATATAAAACGGGCAGAGTAAATTCACTCAAAAGAGGTTCACACAGCTGTGAAATGACGAGTATACTGTTTATGTTTTTAATTCCAATGAATTAGATGGCTTTTCTAAAGGAACATAGTTATAATCCTTTAAAATGCAAACTTATGGAGTTCAGAACCCTATGTGAATTTTGGTAAAACTCCAGGACTTGTAAATAATTCACACTGGAATTGCCCGGAAAAGGTTATCATACAGTTGAATTACAAGTAAGTAGAAGCTTAATATCAAACAGGCAGCTTAAACACACTGAAAAGAGGTTCACACAGCTGTGAAAAGACGCCTACACTGTTTCCATTCTTAATTCCGGTTCAATAAGACGGCTTTTCTAAACGAATGTACCTATATTCCCTGGGAATCCAACCTTATACAGCTTAGAACACTATGTGAATGTGGTTTGTACTCTTAAAATTCACAGTATTAAACACTGGAATTACCCGGAAATGGTTATGGAACAGTTGAATTACAAGTAAATTGAACCTTAATATAAAACTGACATCGTAAATACACTGAAAAGAGGTTCACACAGCTGTGAAATGACGACTATACTCTTTACATTTTTTAATTCAGGTTCAATAAGATGGCTTTTCTAAACTACTCTAGTTATAATCCTTAAGAATTCACACTTTTACAGCTCAGAACACTATGTGAATGTGGTTAATCGTCTTAGAATTCACAGTAATCGATACTGGAAATCCCGGGGAACGGTTAAGGAACAGATGAATTACAAGAAAATAGAACCTTAATATAAAACGGGTAGCTTAAATACACTGAAAGGAGGGTCACACAGCTGTGAAATGACGAGTATACTCTTTATATTTTAAATTCCGATTCAATAAGATGGCTTTTCTAAATGAAGGTAGCTATATTCTGTCAGAATTCAAACTGATAGAGCTGAGAACACTATGTGAATGAGGTTAGAACTTTAGAATTCGCAGCAGTAGATACTGGAATTGCCCGAGATCGGTTATGGAACGGTTGAATTAGAAGAAAATGGAAACTTCATATAAAACGGGCAGCGTAAATACACTGAAAAGAGGTTCACACAGATGTGAAATGACCAGTATACTGTTTACATTTTTTAATCGAGTTCAATAAGATGGCTTTTCTAAACTACAGTAGTTATGATCCTTAAGAATTCAAACTTATACAGCTCTGAACACTATGTGAATGTGGTGAGTACTCTTAGAATTCACAGTAATAGATACTGGAATTGCCCGGGTTCGGTTATGGAACAATTGAATTACAAGTAAACAGAACCTTCATATAAAACGGCCAGCTTAAATAACTGAAAATAGGTTAATACTGCTGTGAAATAACCAGTATACTGTTTACAGTTGTATTTCCAGTTCCATAAGATGGCTTTTCTAAACTACAGTTGCTATAATCCTTAAGATTTCAAACTTATACAGCTCAGAACACTATGTGAATGTGGATAATACTCATAGAATTCAGAGTAATAGATACTGGAATTGCCCGGGATCAGTTATGGAACAGTTGAATTACAAGAAAATAGAACCTTAATATAAAACGGGCAGCATAAATACATTGAAAACAGGATCAAACAGCTGTGAAATGAATATACTGTTTACATTTTTAATTCGAGTTCAATTAGATGGCTTTTCTAAATAAAAGTAGCTATTTTCTCAAATAATTCAAACTTTCACAGCTCAGAACACTATGTGAAGGAGCTTAGAATTCTTAGAATTCAGATTAATAGATACTGGAATTGCCCGGGATCAGTTAGGGAACCGCTGAATTACAAGAAAAAAGAACCTTAATAATATACGGGTAGCTTAGATACACTGAAAAGAGGTTCACAATGCTGCGAAATGACCAATATACTGTTTCCATTTGTAATTGCAGTTCAATAAGATGGCTTTTCTAAACTACTCTAGTTATAATCCTTAAGATTTCAAACTTTCACAGCTCTGAACACTATGTGAATGTGGTTAGTACTCTTAGAATTCACAGTAATAGATACTGGAATTGCCCGAGAGACGTTATGGAACTGTTGAATTACAAGAAAATAGAAACTTAATATAAAACGGGCAGAGTAAATTCACTCAAAAGAGGTTCACACAGCTGTGAAATGACGAGTATACTGTTTATGTTTTTAATTCCAATGAATTAGATGGCTTTTCTAAAGGAACATAGTTATAATCCTTTAAAATGCAAACTTATGGAGTTCAGAACCCTATGTGAATTTTGGTAAAACTCCAGGACTTGTAAATAATTCACACTGGAATTGCCCGGAAAAGGTTATCATACAGTTGAATTACAAGTAAGTAGAAGCTTAATATCAAACAGGCAGCTTAAACACACTGAAAAGAGGTTCACACAGCTGTGAAAAGACGCCTACACTGTTTCCATTCTTAATTCCGGTTCAATAAGACGGCTTTTCTAAACGAATGTACCTATATTCCCTGGGAATCCAACCTTATACAGCTTAGAACACTATGTGAATGTGGTTTGTACTCTTAAAATTCACAGTATTAAACACTGGAATTACCCGGAAATGGTTATGGAACAGTTGAATTACAAGTAAATTGAACCTTAATATAAAACTGACATCGTAAATACACTGAAAAGAGGTTCACACAGCTGTGAAATGACGACTATACTCTTTACATTTTTTAATTCAGGTTCAATAAGATGGCTTTTCTAAACTACTCTAGTTATAATCCTTAAGAATTCACACTTTTACAGCTCAGAACACTATGTGAATGTGGTTAATCGTCTTAGAATTCACAGTAATCGATACTGGAAATCCCGGGGAACGGTTAAGGAACAGATGAATTACAAGAAAATAGAACCTTAATATAAAACGGGTAGCTTAAATACACTGAAAGGAGGGTCACACAGCTGTGAAATGACGAGTATACTCTTTATATTTTAAATTCCGATTCAATAAGATGGCTTTTCTAAATGAAGGTAGCTATATTCTGTCAGAATTCAAACTGATAGAGCTGAGAACACTATGTGAATGAGGTTAGAACTTTAGAATTCGCAGCAGTAGATACTGGAATTGCCCGAGATCGGTTATGGAACGGTTGAATTAGAAGAAAATGGAAACTTCATATAAAACGGGCAGCGTAAATACACTGAAAAGAGGTTCACACAGATGTGAAATGACCAGTATACTGTTTACATTTTTTAATCGAGTTCAATAAGATGGCTTTTCTAAACTACAGTAGTTATGATCCTTAAGAATTCAAACTTATACAGCTCTGAACACTATGTGAATGTGGTGAGTACTCTTAGAATTCACAGTAATAGATACTGGAATTGCCCGGGTTCGGTTATGGAACAATTGAATTACAAGTAAACAGAACCTTCATATAAAACGGCCAGCTTAAATAACTGAAAATAGGTTAATACTGCTGTGAAATAACCAGTATACTGTTTACAGTTGTATTTCCAGTTCCATAAGATGGCTTTTCTAAACTACAGTTGCTATAATCCTTAAGATTTCAAACTTATACAGCTCAGAACACTATGTGAATGTGGATAATACTCATAGAATTCAGAGTAATAGATACTGGAATTGCCCGGGATCAGTTATGGAACAGTTGAATTACAAGAAAATAGAACCTTAATATAAAACGGGCAGCATAAATACATTGAAAACAGGATCAAACAGCTGTGAAATGAATATACTGTTTACATTTTTAATTCGAGTTCAATTAGATGGCTTTTCTAAATAAAAGTAGCTATTTTCTCAAATAATTCAAACTTTCACAGCTCAGAACACTATGTGAAGGAGCTTAGAATTCTTAGAATTCAGATTAATAGATACTGGAATTGCCCGGGATCAGTTAGGGAACCGCTGAATTACAAGAAAATAGAACCTTAATAATATACGGGTAGCTTAGATACACTGAAAAGAGGTTCAAAATGCTGCGAAATGACCAATATACTGTTTCCATTTGTAATTGCAGTTCAATAAGATGGCTTTTCTAAACTACTCTAGTTATAATCCTTAAGATTTCAAACTTTCACAGCTCTGAACACTATGTGAATGTGGTTAGTACTCTTAGAATTCACAGTAATAGATACTGGAATTGCCCGAGAGACGTTATGGAACTGTTGAATTACAAGAAAATAGAAACTTAATATAAAACGGGCAGAGTAAATTCACTCAAAAGAGGTTCACACAGCTGTGAAATGACGAGTATACTGTTTATGTTTTTAATTCCAATGAATTAGATGGCTTTTCTAAAGGAACATAGTTATAATCCTTTAAAATGCAAACTTATGGAGTTCAGAACCCTATGTGAATTTTGGTAAAACTCCAGGACTTGTAAATAATTCACACTGGAATTGCCCGGAAAAGGTTATCATACAGTTGAATTACAAGTAAGTAGAAGCTTAATATCAAACAGGCAGCTTAAACACACTGAAAAGAGGTTCACACAGCTGTGAAAAGACGCCTACACTGTTTCCATTCTTAATTCCGGTTCAATAAGACGGCTTTTCTAAACGAATGTACCTATATTCCCTGGGAATCCAACCTTATACAGCTTAGAACACTATGTGAATGTGGTTTGTACTCTTAAAATTCACAGTATTAGACACTGGAATTACCCGGAAATGGTTATGGAACAGTTGAATTACAAGTAAATTGAACCTTAATATAAAACTGACATCGTAAATACACTGAAAAGAGGTTCACACAGCTGTGAAATGACGACTATACTCTTTACATTTTTTAATTCAGGTTCAATTAGATGGCTTTTCTAAACTACTCTAGTTATAATCCTTAAGAATTCACACTTTTACAGCTCAGAACACTATGTGAATGTGGTTAATCGTCTTAGAATTCACAGTAATCGATACTGGAAATCCCGGGGAACGGTTAAGGAACAGATGAATTACAAGAAAATAGAACCTTAATATAAAACGGGTAGCTTAAATACACTGAAAGGAGGGTCACACAGCTGTGAAATGACGAGTATACTCTTTATATTTTAAATTCCGATTCAATAAGATGGCTTTTCTAAATGAAGGTAGCTATATTCTGTCAGAATTCAAACTGATAGAGCTGAGAACACTATGTGAATGAGGTTAGAACTTTAGAATTCGCAGTAGTAGATACTGGAATTGCCCGAGATCGGTTATGGAACGGTTGAATTAGAAGAAAATGGAAACTTCATATAAAACGGGCAGCGTAAATACACTGAAAAGAGGTTCACACAGATGTGAAATGACCAGTATACTGTTTACATTTTTTAATCGAGTTCAATAAGATGGCTTTTCTAAACTACAGTAGTTATGATCCTTAAGAATTCAAACTTATACAGCTCTGAACACTATGTGAATGTGGTGAGTACTCTTAGAATTCACAGTAATAGATACTGGAATTGCCCGGGTTCGGTTATGGAACAATTGAATTACAAGTAAACAGAACCTTCATATAAAACGGCCAGCTTAAATAACTGAAAATAGGTTAATACTGCTGTGAAATAACCAGTATACTGTTTACAGTTGTATTTCCAGTTCCATAAGATGGCTTTTCTAAACTACAGTTGCTATAATCCTTAAGATTTCAAACTTATACAGCTCAGAACACTATGTGAATGTGGATAATACTCATAGAATTCAGAGTAATAGATACTGGAATTGCCCGGGATCAGTTATGGAACAGTTGAATTACAAGAAAATAGAACCTTAATATAAAACGGGCAGCATAAATACATTGAAAACAGGATCAAACAGCTGTGAAATGAATATACTGTTTACATTTTTAATTCGAGTTCAATTAGATGGCTTTTCTAAATAAAAGTAGCTATTTTCTCAAATAATTCAAACTTTCACAGCTCAGAACACTATGTGAAGGAGCTTAGAATTCTTAGAATTCAGATTAATAGATACTGGAATTGCCCGGGATCAGTTAGGGAACCGCTGAATTACAAGAAAAAAGAACCTTAATAATATACGGGTAGCTTAGATACACTGAAAAGAGGTTCACAATGCTGCGAAATGACCAATATACTGTTTCCATTTGTAATTGCAGTTCAATAAGATGGCTTTTCTAAACTACTCTAGTTATAATCCTTAAGATTTCAAACTTTCACAGCTCTGAACACTATGTGAATGTGGTTAGTACTCTTAGAATTCACAGTAATAGATACTGGAATTGCCCGAGAGACGTTATGGAACTGTTGAATTACAAGAAAATAGAAACTTAATATAAAACGGGCAGAGTAAATTCACTCAAAAGAGGTTCACACAGCTGTGAAATGACGAGTATACTGTTTATGTTTTTAATTCCAATGAATTAGATGGCTTTTCTAAAGGAACATAGTTATAATCCTTTAAAATGCAAACTTATGGAGTTCAGAACCCTATGTGAATTTTGGTAAAACTCCAGGACTTGTAAATAATTCACACTGGAATTGCCCGGAAAAGGTTATCATACAGTTGAATTACAAGTAAGTAGAAGCTTAATATCAAACAGGCAGCTTAAACACACTGAAAAGAGGTTCACACAGCTGTGAAAAGACGCCTACACTGTTTCCATTCTTAATTCCGGTTCAATAAGACGGCTTTTCTAAACGAATGTACCTATATTCCCTGGGAATCCAACCTTATACAGCTTAGAACACTATGTGAATGTGGTTTGTACTCTTAAAATTCACAGTATTAGACACTGGAATTACCCGGAAATGGTTATGGAACAGTTGAATTACAAGTAAATTGAACCTTAATATAAAACTGACATCGTAAATACACTGAAAAGAGGTTCACACAGCTGTGAAATGACGACTATACTCTTTACATTTTTAATTCAGGTTCAATAAGATGGCTTTTCTAAACTACCCTAGTTATAATCCTTAAGAATTCACACTTTTACAGCTCAGAACACTATGTGAATGTGGTTAATCGTCTTAGAATTCACAGTAATCGATACTGGAAATCCCGGGGAACGGTTAAGGAACAGATGAATTACAAGTAAATAGAGCCTTAATACAAAACGGGTAGCTTAAATACACTGAAAGGAGGGTCACACAGCTGTGAAATGACGAGTATACTCTTTATATTTTAAATTCCGATTCAATAAGATGGCTTTTCTAAATGAAGGTAGCTATATTCTGTCAGAATTCAAACTGATAGAGCTGAGAACACTATGTGAATGAGGTTAGAACTTTAGAATTCGCAGTAGTAGATACTGGAATTGCCCGAGATCGGTTATGGAACGGTTGAATTAGAAGAAAATGGAAACTTCATATAAAACGGGCAGCGTAAATACACTGAAAAGAGGTTCACACAGATGTGAAATGACCAGTATACTGTTTACATTTTTTAATCGAGTTCAATAAGATGGCTTTTCTAAACTACAGTAGTTATGATCCTTAAGAATTCAAACTTATACAGCTCTGAACACTATGTGAATGTGGTGAGTACTCTTAGAATTCACAGTAATAGATACTGGAATTGCCCGGGTTCGGTTATGGAACAATTGAATTACAAGTAAACAGAACCTTCATATAAAACGGCCAGCTTAAATAACTGAAAATAGGTTAATACTGCTGTGAAATAACCAGTATACTGTTTACAGTTGTATTTCCAGTTCCATAAGATGGCTTTTCTAAACTACAGTTGCTATAATCCTTAAGATTTCAAACTTATACAGCTCAGAACACTATGTGAATGTGGATAATACTCATAGAATTCAGAGTAATAGATACTGGAATTGCCCGGGATCAGTTATGGAACAGTTGAATTACAAGAAAATAGAACCTTAATATAAAACGGGCAGCATAAATACATTGAAAACAGGATCAAACAGCTGTGAAATGAATATACTGTTTACATTTTTAATTCGAGTTCAATTAGATGGCTTTTCTAAATAAAAGTAGCTATTTTCTCAAATAATTCAAACTTTCACAGCTCAGAACACTATGTGAAGGAGCTTAGAATTCTTAGAATTCAGATTAATAGATACTGGAATTGCCCGGGATCAGTTAGGGAACCGCTGAATTACAAGAAAATAGAACCTTAATAATATACGGGTAGCTTAGATACACTGAAAAGAGGTTCAAAATGCTGCGAAATGACCAATATACTGTTTCCATTTGTAATTGCAGTTCAATAAGATGGCTTTTCTAAACTACTCTAGTTATAATCCTTAAGATTTCAAACTTTCACAGCTCTGAACACTATGTGAATGTGGTTAGTACTCTTAGAATTCACAGTAATAGATACTGGAATTGCCCGAGAGACGTTATGGAACTGTTGAATTACAAGAAAATAGAAACTTAATATAAAACGGGCAGAGTAAATTCACTCAAAAGAGGTTCACACAGCTGTGAAATGACGAGTATACTGTTTATGTTTTTAATTCCAATGAATTAGATGGCTCTTCTAAAGGAACATAGTTATAATCCTTTAAAATGCAAACTTATGGAGTTCAGAACCCTATGTGAATTTTGGTAAAACTCCAGGACTTGTAAATAATTCACACTGGAATTGCCCGGAAAAGGTTATCATACAGTTGAATTACAAGTAAGTAGAAGCTTAATATCAAACAGGCAGCTTAAACACACTGAAAAGAGGTTCACACAGCTGTGAAAAGACGCCTACACTGTTTCCATTCTTAATTCCGGTTCAATAAGACGGCTTTTCTAAACGAATGTACCTATATTCCCTGGGAATCCAACCTTATACAGCTTAGAACACTATGTGAATGTGGTTTGTACTCTTAAAATTCACAGTATTAGACACTGGAATTACCCGGAAATGGTTATGGAACAGTTGAATTACAAGTAAATTGAACCTTAATATAAAACTGACATCGTAAATACACTGAAAAGAGGTTCACACAGCTGTGAAATGACGACTATACTCTTTACATTTTTAATTCAGGTTCAATAAGATGGCTTTTCTAAACTACCCTAGTTATAATCCTTAAGAATTCACACTTTTACAGCTCAGAACACTATGTGAATGTGGTTAATCGTCTTAGAATTCACAGTAATCGATACTGGAAATCCCGGGTAACGGTTAAGGAACAGATGAATTACAAGTAAATAGAGCCTTAATACAAAACGGGTAGCTTAAATACACTGAAAGGAGGGTCACACAGCTGTGAAATGACGAGTATACTCTTTATATTTTAAATTCCGATTCAATAAGATGGCTTTTCTAAATGAAGGTAGCTATATTCTGTCAGAATTCAAACTGATAGAGCTGAGAACACTATGTGAATGAGGTTAGAACTTTAGCATTCGCAGCAGTAGATACTGGAATTGCCCGAGATCGGTTATGGAACGGTTGAATTAGAAGAAAATGGAAACTTCATATAAAACGGGCAGCGTAAATACACTGAAAAGAGGTTCACACAGATGTGAAATGACCAGTATACTGTTTACATTTTTTAATCGAGTTCAATAAGATGGCTTTTCTAAACTACAGTAGTTATGATCCTTAAGAATTCAAACTTATACAGCTCTGAACACTATGTGAATGTGGTGAGTACTCTTAGAATTCACAGTAATAGATACTGGAATTGCCCGGGTTCGGTTATGGAACAATTGAATTACAAGTAAACAGAACCTTCATATAAAACGGCCAGCTTAAATAACTGAAAATAGGTTAATACTGCTGTGAAATAACCAGTATACTGTTTACAGTTGTATTTCCAGTTCCATAAGATGGCTTTTCTAAACTACAGTTGCTATAATCCTTAAGATTTCAAACTTATACAGCTCAGAACACTATGTGAAGGTGGATAATACTCATAGAATTCAGAGTAATAGATACTGGAATTGCCCGGGATCAGTTATGGAACAGTTGAATTACAAGAAAATAGAACCTTAATATAAAACGGGCAGCATAAATACATTGAAAACAGGATCAAACAGCTGTGAAATGAATATACTGTTTACATTTTTAATTCGAGTTCAATTAGATGGCTTTTCTAAATAAAAGTAGCTATTTTCTCAAATAATTCAAACTTTCACAGCTCAGAACACTATGTGAAGGAGCTTAGAATTCTTAGAATTCAGATTAATAGATACTGGAATTGCCCGGGATCAGTTAGGGAACCGCTGAATTACAAGAAAATAGAACCTTAATAATATACGGGTAGCTTAGATACACTGAAAAGAGGTTCACAATGCTGCGAAATGACCAATATACTGTTTCCATTTGTAATTGCAGTTCAATAAGATGGCTTTTCTAAACTACTCTAGTTATAATCCTTAAGATTTCAAACTTTCACAGCTCTGAACACTATGTGAATGTGGTTAGTACTCTTAGAATTCACAGTAATAGATACTGGAATTGCCCGAGAGACGTTATGGAACTGTTGAATTACAAGAAAATAGAAACTTAATATAAAACGGGCAGAGTAAATTCACTCAAAAGAGGTTCACACAGCTGTGAAATGACGAGTATACTGTTTATGTTTTTAATTCCAATGAATTAGATGGCTTTTCTAAAGGAACATAGTTATAATCCTTTAAAATGCAAACTTATGGAGTTCAGAACCCTATGTGAATTTTGGTAAAACTCCAGGACTTGTAAATAATTCACACTGGAATTGCCCGGAAAAGGTTATCATACAGTTGAATTACAAGTAAGTAGAAGCTTAATATCAAACAGGCAGCTTAAACACACTGAAAAGAGGTTCACACAGCTGTGAAAAGACGCCTACACTGTTTCCATTCTTAATTCCGGTTCAATAAGACGGCTTTTCTAAACGAATGTACCTATATTCCCTGGGAATCCAACCTTATACAGCTTAGAACACTATGTGAATGTGGTTTGTACTCTTAAAATTCACAGTATTAGACACTGGAATTACCCGGAAATGGTTATGGAACAGTTGAATTACAAGTAAATTGAACCTTAATATAAAACTGACATCGTAAATACACTGAAAAGAGGTTCACACAGCTGTGAAATGACGACTATACTCTTTACATTTTTAATTCAGGTTCAATAAGATGGCTTTTCTAAACTACCCTAGTTATAATCCTTAAGAATTCACACTTTTACAGCTCAGAACACTATGTGAATGTGGTTAATCGTCTTAGAATTCACAGTAATCGATACTGGAAATCCCGGGGAACGGTTAAGGAACAGATGAATTACAAGTAAATAGAGCCTTAATACAAAACGGGTAGCTTAAATACACTGAAAGGAGGGTCACACAGCTGTGAAATGACGAGTATACTCTTTATATTTTAAATTCCGATTCAATAAGATGGCTTTTCTAAATGAAGGTAGCTATATTCTGTCAGAATTCAAACTGATAGAGCTGAGAACACTATGTGAATGAGGTTAGAACTTTAGAATTCGCAGCAGTAGATACTGGAATTGCCCGAGATCGGTTATGGAACGGTTGAATTAGAAGAAAATGGAAACTTCATATAAAACGGGCAGCGTAAATACACTGAAAAGAGGTTCACTCAGATGTGAAATGACCAGTATACTGTTTACATTTTTTAATCGAGTTCAATAAGATGGCTTTTCTAAACTACAGTAGTTATGATCCTTAAGAATTCAAACTTATACAGCTCTGAACACTATGTGAATGTGGTGAGTACTCTTAGAATTCACAGTAATAGATACTGGAATTGCCCGGGTTCGGTTATGGAACAATTGAATTACAAGTAAACAGAACCTTCATATAAAACGGCCAGCTTAAATAACTGAAAATAGGTTAATACTGCTGTGAAATAACCAGTATACTGTTTACAGTTGTATTTCCAGTTCCATAAGATGGCTTTTCTAAACTACAGTTGCTATAATCCTTAAGATTTCAAACTTATACAGCTCAGAACACTATGTGAATGTGGATAATACTCATAGAATTCAGAGTAATAGATACTGGAATTGCCCGGGATCAGTTATGGAACAGTTGAATTACAAGAAAATAGAACCTTAATATAAAACGGGCAGCATAAATACATTGAAAACAGGATCAAACAGCTGTGAAATGAATATACTGTTTACATTTTTAATTCGAGTTCAATTAGATGGCTTTTCTAAATAAAAGTAGCTATTTTCTCAAATAATTCAAACTTTCACAGCTCAGAACACTATGTGAAGGAGCTTAGAATTCTTAAAATTCAGATTAATAGATACTGGAATTGCCCGGGATCAGTTAGGGAACCGTTGAATTACAAGAAAGTAGAACCTTAATAATATACGGGTAGCTTAGATACACTGAAAAGAGGTTCACAATGCTGCGAAATGACCAATATACTGTTTCCATTTGTAATTGCAGTTCAATAAGATGGCTTTTCTAAACTACTCTAGTTATAATCCTTAAGATTTCAAACTTTCACAGCTCTGAACACTATGTGAATGTGGTTAGTACTCTTAGAATTCACAGTAATAGATACTGGAATTGCCCGAGAGACGTTATGGAACTGTTGAATTACAAGAAAATAGAAACTTAATATAAAACGGGCAGAGTAAATTCACTCAAAAGAGGTTCACACAGCTGTGAAATGACGAGTATACTGTTTATGTTTTTAATTCCAATGAATTAGATGGCTCTTCTAAAGGAACATAGTTATAATCCTTTAAAATGCAAACTTATGGAGTTCAGAACCCTATGTGAATTTTGGTAAAACTCCAGGACTTGTAAATAATTCACACTGGAATTGCCCGGAAAAGGTTATCATACAGTTGAATTACAAGTAAGTAGAAGCTTAATATTAAACAGGCAGCTTAAACACTCTGAAAAGAGGTTCACACAGCTGTGAAAAGACGCCTACACTGTTTCCATTCTTAATTCCGGTTCAATAAGACGGCTTTTCTAAACGAATGTACCTATATTCCCTGGGAATCCAACCTTATACAGCTTAGAACACTATGTGAATGTGGTTTGTACTCTTAAAATTCACAGTATTAGACACTGGAATTACCCGGAAATGGTTATGGAACAGTTGAATTACAAGTAAATTGAACCTTAATATAAAACTGACATCGTAAATACACTGAAAAGAGGTTCACACAGCTGTGAAATGACGACTATACTCTTTACATTTTTAATTCAGGTTCAATAAGATGGCTTTTCTAAACTACCCTAGTTATAATCCTTAAGAATTCACACTTTTACAGCTCAGAACACTATGTGAATGTGGTTAATCGTCTTAGAATTCACAGTAATCGATACTGGAAATCCCGGGGAACGGTTAAGGAACAGATGAATTACAAGTAAATAGAGCCTTAATACAAAACGGGTAGCTTAAATACACTGAAAGGAGGGTCACACAGCTGTGAAATGACGAGTATACTCTTTATATTTTAAATTCCGATTCAATAAGATGGCTTTTCTAAATGAAGGTAGCTATATTCTGTCAGAATTCAAACTGATAGAGCTGAGAACACTATGTGAATGAGGTTAGAACTTTAGCATTCGCAGCAGTAGATACTGGAATTGCCCGAGATCGGTTATGGAACGGTTGAATTAGAAGAAAATGGAAACTTCATATAAAACGGGCAGCGTAAATACACTGAAAAGAGGTTCACACAGATGTGAAATGACCAGTATACTGTTTACATTTTTTAATCGAGTTCAATAAGATGGCTTTTCTAAACTACAGTAGTTATGATCCTTAAGAATTCAAACTTATACAGCTCTGAACACTATGTGAATGTGGTGAGTACTCTTAGAATTCACAGTAATAGATACTGGAATTGCCCGGGTTCGGTTATGGAACAATTGAATTACAAGTAAACAGAACCTTCATATAAAACGGCCAGCTTAAATAACTGAAAATAGGTTAATACTGCTGTGAAATAACCAGTATACTGTTTACAGTTGTATTTCCAGTTCCATAAGATGGCTTTTCTAAACTACAGTTGCTATAATCCTTAAGATTTCAAACTTATACAGCTCAGAACACTATGTGAAGGTGGATAATACTCATAGAATTCAGAGTAATAGATACTGGAATTGCCCGGGATCAGTTATGGAACAGTTGAATTACAAGAAAATAGAACCTTAATATAAAACGGGCAGCATAAATACATTGAAAACAGGATCAAACAGCTGTGAAATGAATATACTGTTTACATTTTTAATTCGAGTTCAATTAGATGGCTTTTCTAAATAAAAGTAGCTATTTTCTCAAATAATTCAAACTTTCACAGCTCAGAACACTATGTGAAGGAGCTTAGAATTCTTAGAATTCAGATTAATAGATACTGGAATTGCCCGGGATCAGTTAGGGAACCGCTGAATTACAAGAAAATAGAACCTTAATAATATACGGGTAGCTTAGATACACTGAAAAGAGGTTCACAATGCTGCGAAATGACCAATATACTGTTTCCATTTGTAATTGCAGTTCAATAAGATGGCTTTTCTAAACTACTCTAGTTATAATCCTTAAGATTTCAAACTTTCACAGCTCTGAACACTATGTGAATGTGGTTAGTACTCTTAGAATTCACAGTAATAGATACTGGAATTGCCCGAGAGACGTTATGGAACTGTTGAATTACAAGAAAATAGAAACTTAATATAAAACGGGCAGAGTAAATTCACTCAAAAGAGGTTCACACAGCTGTGAAATGACGAGTATACTGTTTATGTTTTTAATTCCAATGAATTAGATGGCTTTTCTAAAGGAACATAGTTATAATCCTTTAAAATGCAAACTTATGGAGTTCAGAACCCTATGTGAATTTTGGTAAAACTCCAGGACTTGTAAATAATTCACACTGGAATTGCCCGGAAAAGGTTATCATACAGTTGAATTACAAGTAAGTAGAAGCTTAATATCAAACAGGCAGCTTAAACACACTGAAAAGAGGTTCACACAGCTGTGAAAAGACGCCTACACTGTTTCCATTCTTAATTCCGGTTCAATAAGACGGCTTTTCTAAACGAATGTACCTATATTCCCTGGGAATCCAACCTTATACAGCTTAGAACACTATGTGAATGTGGTTTGTACTCTTAAAATTCACAGTATTAGACACTGGAATTACCCGGAAATGGTTATGGAACAGTTGAATTACAAGTAAATTGAACCTTAATATAAAACTGACATCGTAAATACACTGAAAAGAGGTTCACACAGCTGTGAAATGACGACTATACTCTTTACATTTTTAATTCAGGTTCAATAAGATGGCTTTTCTAAACTACCCTAGTTATAATCCTTAAGAATTCACACTTTTACAGCTCAGAACACTATGTGAATGTGGTTAATCGTCTTAGAATTCACAGTAATCGATACTGGAAATCCCGGGGAACGGTTAAGGAACAGATGAATTACAAGTAAATAGAGCCTTAATACAAAACGGGTAGCTTAAATACACTGAAAGGAGGGTCACACAGCTGTGAAATGACGAGTATACTCTTTATATTTTAAATTCCGATTCAATAAGATGGCTTTTCTAAATGAAGGTAGCTATATTCTGTCAGAATTCAAACTGATAGAGCTGAGAACACTATGTGAATGAGGTTAGAACTTTAGAATTCGCAGCAGTAGATACTGGAATTGCCCGAGATCGGTTATGGAACGGTTGAATTAGAAGAAAATGGAAACTTCATATAAAACGGGCAGCGTAAATACACTGAAAAGAGGTTCACTCAGATGTGAAATGACCAGTATACTGTTTACATTTTTTAATCGAGTTCAATAAGATGGCTTTTCTAAACTACAGTAGTTATGATCCTTAAGAATTCAAACTTATACAGCTCTGAACACTATGTGAATGTGGTGAGTACTCTTAGAATTCACAGTAATAGATACTGGAATTGCCCGGGTTCGGTTATGGAACAATTGAATTACAAGTAAACAGAACCTTCATATAAAACGGCCAGCTTAAATAACTGAAAATAGGTTAATACTGCTGTGAAATAACCAGTATACTGTTTACAGTTGTATTTCCAGTTCCATAAGATGGCTTTTCTAAACTACAGTTGCTATAATCCTTAAGATTTCAAACTTATACAGCTCAGAACACTATGTGAATGTGGATAATACTCATAGAATTCAGAGTAATAGATACTGGAATTGCCCGGGATCAGTTATGGAACAGTTGAATTACAAGAAAATAGAACCTTAATATAAAACGGGCAGCATAAATACATTGAAAACAGGATCAAACAGCTGTGAAATGAATATACTGTTTACATTTTTAATTCGAGTTCAATTAGATGGCTTTTCTAAATAAAAGTAGCTATTTTCTCAAATAATTCAAACTTTCACAGCTCAGAACACTATGTGAAGGAGCTTAGAATTCTTAAAATTCAGATTAATAGATACTGGAATTGCCCGGGATCAGTTAGGGAACCGTTGAATTACAAGAAAGTAGAACCTTAATAATATACGGGTAGCTTAGATACACTGAAAAGAGGTTCACAATGCTGCGAAATGACCAATATACTGTTTCCATTTGTAATTGCAGTTCAATAAGATGGCTTTTCTAAACTACTCTAGTTATAATCCTTAAGATTTCAAACTTTCACAGCTCTGAACACTATGTGAATGTGGTTAGTACTCTTAGAATTCACAGTAATAGATACTGGAATTGCCCGAGAGACGTTATGGAACTGTTGAATTACAAGAAAATAGAAACTTAATATAAAACGGGCAGAGTAAATTCACTCAAAAGAGGTTCACACAGCTGTGAAATGACGAGTATACTGTTTATGTTTTTAATTCCAATGAATTAGATGGCTTTTCTAAAGGAACATAGTTATAATCCTTTAAAATGCAAACTTATGGAGTTCAGAACCCTATGTGAATTTTGGTAAAACTCCAGGACTTGTAAATAATTCACACTGGAATTGCCCAAAAAAGGTTATCATACAGTTGAATTACAAGTAAGTAGAAGCTTAATATTAAACAGGCAGCTTAAACACTCTGAAAAGAGGTTCACACAGCTGTGAAAAGACGCCTACACTGTTTCCATTCTTAATTCCGGTTCAATAAGACGGCTTTTCTAAACGAATGTACCTATATTCCCTGGGAATCCAACCTTATACAGCTTAGAACACTATGTGAATGTGGTTTGTACTCTTAAAATTCACAGTATTAGACACTGGAATTACCCGGAAATGGTTATGGAACAGTTGAATTACAAGTAAATTGAACCTTAATATAAAACTGACATCGTAAATACACTGAAAAGAGGTTCACACAGCTGTGAAATGACGACTATACTCTTTACATTTTTAATTCAGGTTCAATAAGATGGCTTTTCTAAACTACCCTAGTTATAATCCTTAAGAATTCACACTTTTACAGCTCAGAACACTATGTGAATGTGGTTAATCGTCTTAGAATTCACAGTAATCGATACTGGAAATCCGGGGGAACGGTTAAGGAACAGATGAATTACAAGTAAATAGAGCCTTAATACAAAACGGGTAGCTTAAATACACTGAAAGGAGGGTCACACAGCTGTGAAATGACGAGTATACTCTTTATATTTTAAATTCCGATTCAATAAGATGGCTTTTCTAAATGAAGGTAGCTATATTCTGTCAGAATTCAAACTGATAGAGCTGAGAACACTATGTGAATGAGGTTAGAACTTTAGAATTCGCAGTAGTAGATACTGGAATTGCCCGAGATCGGTTATGGAACGGTTGAATTAGAAGAAAATGGAAACTTCATATAAAACGGGCAGCGTAAATACACTGAAAAGAGGTTCACACAGATGTGAAATGACCAGTATACTGTTTACATTTTTTAATCGAGTTCAATAAGATGGCTTTTCTAAACTACAGTAGTTATGATCCTTAAGAATTCAAACTTATACAGCTCTGAACACTATGTGAATGTGGTGAGTACTCTTAGAATTCACAGTAATAGATACTGGAATTGCCCGGGTTCGGTTATGGAACAATTGAATTACAAGTAAACAGAACCTTCATATAAAACGGCCAGCTTAAATAACTGAAAATAGGTTAATACTGCTGTGAAATAACCAGTATACTGTTTACAGTTGTATTTCCAGTTCCATAAGATGGCTTTTCTAAACTACAGTTGCTATAATCCTTAAGATTTCAAACTTATACAGCTCAGAACACTATGTGAATGTGGATAATACTCATAGAATTCAGAGTAATAGATACTGGAATTGCCCGGGATCAGTTATGGAACAGTTGAATTACAAGAAAATAGAACCTTAATATAAAACGGGCAGCATAAATACATTGAAAACAGGATCAAACAGCTGTGAAATGAATATACTGTTTACATTTTTAATTCGAGTTCAATTAGATGGCTTTTCTAAATAAAAGTAGCTATTTTCTCAAATAATTCAAACTTTCACAGCTCAGAACACTATGTGAAGGAGCTTAGAATTCTTAGAATTCAGATTAATAGATACTGGAATTGCCCGGGATCAGTTAGGGAACCGCTGAATTACAAGAAAATAGAACCTTAATAATATACGGGTAGCTTAGATACACTGAAAAGAGGTTCACAATGCTGCGAAATGACCAATATACTGTTTCCATTTGTAATTGCAGTTCAATAAGATGGCTTTTCTAAACTACTCTAGTTATAATCCTTAAGATTTCAAACTTTCACAGCTCTGAACACTATGTGAATGTGGTTAGTACTCTTAGAATTCACAGTAATAGATACTGGAATTGCCCGAGAGACGTTATGGAACTGTTGAATTACAAGAAAATAGAAACTTAATATAAAACGGGCAGAGTAAATTCACTCAAAAGAGGTTCACACAGCTGTGAAATGACGAGTATACTGTTTATGTTTTTAATTCCAATGAATTAGATGGCTTTTCTAAAGGAACATAGTTATAATCCTTTAAAATGCAAACTTATGGAGTTCAGAACCCTATGTGAATTTTGGTAAAACTCCAGGACTTGTAAATAATTCACACTGGAATTGCCCGGAAAAGGTTATCATACAGTTGAATTACAAGTAAGTAGAAGCTTAATATCAAACAGGCAGCTTAAACACACTGAAAAGAGGTTCACACAGCTGTGAAAAGACGCCTACACTGTTTCCATTCTTAATTCCGGTTCAATAAGACGGCTTTTCTAAACGAATGTACCTATATTCCCTGGGAATCCAACCTTATACAGCTTAGAACACTATGTGAATGTGGTTTGTACTCTTAAAATTCACAGTATTAGACACTGGAATTACCCGGAAATGGTTATGGAACAGTTGAATTACAAGTAAATTGAACCTTAATATAAAACTGACATCGTAAATACACTGAAAAGAGGTTCACACAGCTGTGAAATGACGACTATACTCTTTACATTTTTAATTCAGGTTCAATAAGATGGCTTTTCTAAACTACCCTAGTTATAATCCTTAAGAATTCACACTTTTACAGCTCAGAACACTATGTGAATGTGGTTAATCGTCTTAGAATTCACAGTAATCGATACTGGAAATCCCGGGGAACGGTTAAGGAACAGATGAATTACAAGTAAATAGAGCCTTAATACAAAACGGGTAGCTTAAATACACTGAAAGGAGGGTCACACAGCTGTGAAATGACGAGTATACTCTTTATATTTTAAATTCCGATTCAATAAGATGGCTTTTCTAAATGAAGGTAGCTATATTCTGTCAGAATTCAAACTGATAGAGCTGAGAACACTATGTGAATGAGGTTAGAACTTTAGAATTCGCAGCAGTAGATACTGGAATTGCCCGAGATCGGTTATGGAACGGTTGAATTAGAAGAAAATGGAAACTTCATATAAAACGGGCAGCGTAAATACACTGAAAAGAGGTTCACTCAGATGTGAAATGACCAGTATACTGTTTACATTTTTTAATCGAGTTCAATAAGATGGCTTTTCTAAACTACAGTAGTTATGATCCTTAAGAATTCAAACTTATACAGCTCTGAACACTATGTGAATGTGGTGAGTACTCTTAGAATTCACAGTAATAGATACTGGAATTGCCCGGGTTCGGTTATGGAACAATTGAATTACAAGTAAACAGAACCTTCATATAAAACGGCCAGCTTAAATAACTGAAAATAGGTTAATACTGCTGTGAAATAACCAGTATACTGTTTACAGTTGTATTTCCAGTTCCATAAGATGGCTTTTCTAAACTACAGTTGCTATAATCCTTAAGATTTCAAACTTATACAGCTCAGAACACTATGTGAATGTGGATAATACTCATAGAATTCAGAGTAATAGATACTGGAATTGCCCGGGATCAGTTATGGAACAGTTGAATTACAAGAAAATAGAACCTTAATATAAAACGGGCAGCATAAATACATTGAAAACAGGATCAAACAGCTGTGAAATGAATATACTGTTTACATTTTTAATTCGAGTTCAATTAGATGGCTTTTCTAAATAAAAGTAGCTATTTTCTCAAATAATTCAAACTTTCACAGCTCAGAACACTATGTGAAGGAGCTTAGAATTCTTAAAATTCAGATTAATAGATACTGGAATTGCCCGGGATCAGTTAGGGAACCGTTGAATTACAAGAAAGTAGAACCTTAATAATATACGGGTAGCTTAGATACACTGAAAAGAGGTTCACAATGCTGCGAAATGACCAATATACTGTTTCCATTTGTAATTGCAGTTCAATAAGATGGCTTTTCTAAACTACTCTAGTTATAATCCTTAAGATTTCAAACTTTCACAGCTCTGAACACTATGTGAATGTGGTTAGTACTCTTAGAATTCACAGTAATAGATACTGGAATTGCCCGAGAGACGTTATGGAACTGTTGAATTACAAGAAAATAGAAACTTAATATAAAACGGGCAGAGTAAATTCACTCAAAAGAGGTTCACACAGCTGTGAAATGACGAGTATACTGTTTATGTTTTTAATTCCAATGAATTAGATGGCTTTTCTAAAGGAACATAGTTATAATCCTTTAAAATGCAAACTTATGGAGTTCAGAACCCTATGTGAATTTTGGTAAAACTCCAGGACTTGTAAATAATTCACACTGGAATTGCCCGGAAAAGGTTATCATACAGTTGAATTACAAGTAAGTAGAAGCTTAATATTAAACAGGCAGCTTAAACACTCTGAAAAGAGGTTCACACAGCTGTGAAAAGACGCCTACACTGTTTCCATTCTTAATTCCGGTTCAATAAGACGGCTTTTCTAAACGAATGTACCTATATTCCCTGGGAATCCAACCTTATACAGCTTAGAACACTATGTGAATGTGGTTTGTACTCTTAAAATTCACAGTATTAGACACTGGAATTACCCGGAAATGGTTATGGAACAGTTGAATTACAAGTAAATTGAACCTTAATATAAAACTGACATCGTAAATACACTGAAAAGAGGTTCACACAGCTGTGAAATGACGACTATACTCTTTACATTTTTAATTCAGGTTCAATAAGATGGCTTTTCTAAACTACCCTAGTTATAATCCTTAAGAATTCACACTTTTACAGCTCAGAACACTATGTGAATGTGGTTAATCGTCTTAGAATTCACAGTAATCGATACTGGAAATCCGGGGGAACGGTTAAGGAACAGATGAATTACAAGTAAATAGAGCCTTAATACAAAACGGGTAGCTTAAATACACTGAAAGGAGGGTCACACAGCTGTGAAATGACGAGTATACTCTTTATATTTTAAATTCCGATTCAATAAGATGGCTTTTCTAAATGAAGGTAGCTATATTCTGTCAGAATTCAAACTGATAGAGCTGAGAACACTATGTGAATGAGGTTAGAACTTTAGAATTCGCAGTAGTAGATACTGGAATTGCCCGAGATCGGTTATGGAACGGTTGAATTAGAAGAAAATGGAAACTTCATATAAAACGGGCAGCGTAAATACACTGAAAAGAGGTTCACACAGATGTGAAATGACCAGTATACTGTTTACATTTTTTAATCGAGTTCAATAAGATGGCTTTTCTAAACTACAGTAGTTATGATCCTTAAGAATTCAAACTTATACAGCTCTGAACACTATGTGAATGTGGTGAGTACTCTTAGAATTCACAGTAATAGATACTGGAATTGCCCGGGTTCGGTTATGGAACAATTGAATTACAAGTAAACAGAACCTTCATATAAAACGGCCAGCTTAAATAACTGAAAATAGGTTAATACTGCTGTGAAATAACCAGTATACTGTTTACAGTTGTATTTCCAGTTCCATAAGATGGCTTTTCTAAACTACAGTTGCTATAATCCTTAAGATTTCAAACTTATACAGCTCAGAACACTATGTGAATGTGGATAATACTCATAGAATTCAGAGTAATAGATACTGGAATTGCCCGGGATCAGTTATGGAACAGTTGAATTACAAGAAAATAGAACCTTAATATAAAACGGGCAGCATAAATACATTGAAAACAGGATCAAACAGCTGTGAAATGAATATACTGTTTACATTTTTAATTCGAGTTCAATTAGATGGCTTTTCTAAATAAAAGTAGCTATTTTCTCAAATAATTCAAACTTTCACAGCTCAGAACACTATGTGAAGGAGCTTAGAATTCTTAGAATTCAGATTAATAGATACTGGAATTGCCCGGGATCAGTTAGGGAACCGTTGAATTACAAGAAAGTAGAACCTTAATAATATACGGGTAGCTTAGATACACTGAAAAGAGGTTCACAATGCTGCGAAATGACCAATATACTGTTTCCATTTGTAATTGCAGTTCAATAAGATGGCTTTTCTAAACTACTCTAGTTATAATCCTTAAGATTTCAAACTTTCACAGCTCTGAACACTATGTGAATGTGGTTAGTACTCTTAGAATTCACAGTAATAGATACTGGAATTGCCCGAGAGACGTTACGGAACTGTTGAATTACAAGAAAATAGAAACTTAATATAAAACGGGCAGAGTAAATTCACTCAAAAGAGGTTCACACAGCTGTGAAATGACGAGTATACTGTTTATGTTTTTAATTCCAATGAATTAGATGGCTTTTCTAAAGGAACATAGTTATAATCCTTTAAAATGCAAACTTATGGAGTTCAGAACCCTTGTGAAATTTGGTAAAACTCCAGGACTTGTAAATAATTCACACTGGAATTGCCCGGAAAAGGTTATCATACAGTTGAATTACAAGTAAGTAGAAGCTTAATATCAAACAGGCAGCTTAAACACACTGAAAAGAGGTTCACACAGCTGTGAAAAGACGCCTACACTGTTTCCATTCTTAATTCCGGTTCAATAAGACGGCTTTTCTAAACGAATGTACCTATATTCCCTGGGAATCCAACCTTATACAGCTTAGAACACTATGTGAATGTGGTTTGTACTCTTAAAATTCACAGTATTAGACACTGGAATTACCCGGAAATGGTTATGGAACAGTTGAATTACAAGTAAATTGAACCTTAATATAAAACTGACATCGTAAATACACTGAAAAGAGGTTCACACAGCTGTGAAATGACGACTATACTCTTTACATTTTTAATTCAGGTTCAATAAGATGGCTTTTCTAAACTACCCTAGTTATAATCCTTAAGAATTCACACTTTTACAGCTCAGAACACTATGTGAATGTGGTTAATCGTCTTAGAATTCACAGTAATCGATACTGGAAATCCCGGGGAACGGTTAAGGAACAGATGAATTACAAGTAAATAGAGCCTTAATACAAAACGGGTAGCTTAAATACACTGAAAGGAGGGTCACACAGCTGTGAAATGACGAGTATACTCTTTATATTTTAAATTCCGATTCAATAAGATGGCTTTTCTAAATGAAGGTAGCTATATTCTGTCAGAATTCAAACTGATAGAGCTGAGAACACTATGTGAATGAGGTTAGAACTTTAGAATTCGCAGTAGTAGATACTGGAATTGCCCGAGATCGGTTATGGAACGGTTGAATTAGAAGAAAATGGAAACTTCATATAAAACGGGCAGCGTAAATACACTGAAAAGAGGTTCACACAGATGTGAAATGACCAGTATACTGTTTACATTTTTTAATCGAGTTCAATAAGATGGCTTTTCTAAACTACAGTAGTTATGATCCTTAAGAATTCAAACTTATACAGCTCTGAACACTATGTGAATGTGGTTAGTACTCTTAGAATTCACAGTAATAGATACTGGAATTGCCCGGGTTCGGTTATGGAACAATTGAATTACAAGTAAACAGAACCTTCATATAAAACGGCCAGCTTAAATAACTGAAAATAGGTTAATACTGCTGTGAAATAACCAGTATACTGTTTACAGTTGTATTTCCAGTTCCATAAGATGGCTTTTCTAAACTACAGTTGCTATAATCCTTAAGATTTCAAACTTATACAGCTCAGAACACTATGTGAATGTGGATAATACTCATAGAATTCAGAGTAATAGATACTGGTATTGCCCGGGATCAGTTATGGAACAGTTGAATTACAAGAAAATAGAACCTTAATATAAAACGGGCAGCATAAATACATTGAAAACAGGATCAAACAGCTGTGAAATGAATATACTGTTTACATTTTTAATTCGAGTTCAATTAGATGGCTTTTCTAAATAAAAGTAGCTATTTTCTCAAATAATTCAAACTTTCACAGCTCAGAACACTATGTGAAGGAGCTTAGAATTCTTAGAATTCAGATTAATAGATACTGGAATTGCCCGGGATCAGTTAGGGAACCGTTGAATTACAAGAAAGTAGAACCTTAATAATATACGGGTAGCTTAGATACACTGAAAAGAGGTTCACAATGCTGCGAAATGACCAATATACTGTTTCCATTTGTAATTGCAGTTCAATAAGATGGCTTTTCTAAACTACTCTAGTTATAATCCTTAAGATTTCAAACTTTCACAGCTCTGAACACTATGTGAATGTGGTTAGTACTCTTAGAATTCACAGTAATAGATACTGGAATTGCCCGAGAGACGTTATGGAACTGTTGAATTACAAGAAAATAGAAACTTAATATAAAACGGGCAGAGTAAATTCACTCAAAAGAGGTTCACACAGCTGTGAAATGACGAGTATACTGTTTATGTTTTTAATTCCAATGAATTAGATGGCTTTTCTAAAGGAACATAGTTATAATCCTTTAAAATGCAAACTTATGGAGTTCAGAACCCTATGTGAATTTTGGTAAAACTCCAGGACTTGTAAATAATTCACACTGGAATTGCCCGGAAAAGGTTATCATACAGTTGAATTACAAGTAAGTAGAAGCTTAATATCAAACAGGCAGCTTAAACACACTGAAAAGAGGTTCACACAGCTGTGAAAAGACGCCTACACTGTTTCCATTCTTAATTCCGGTTCAATAAGACGGCTTTTCTAAACGAATGTACCTATATTCCCTGGGAATCCAACCTTATACAGCTTAGAACACTATGTGAATGTGGTTTGTACTCTTAAAATTCACAGTATTAAACACTGGAATTACCCGGAAATGGTTATGGAACAGTTGAATTACAAGTAAATTGAACCTTAATATAAAACTGACATCGTAAATACACTGAAAAGAGGTTCACACAGCTGTGAAATGACGACTATACTCTTTACATTTTTTAATTCAGGTTCAATAAGATGGCTTTTCTAAACTACTCTAGTTATAATCCTTAAGAATTCACACTTTTACAGCTCAGAACACTATGTGAATGTGGTTAATCGTCTTAGAATTCACAGTAATCGATACTGGAAATCCCGGGGAACGGTTAAGGAACAGATGAATTACAAGAAAATAGAACCTTAATATAAAACGGGTAGCTTAAATACACTGAAAGGAGGGTCACACAGCTGTGAAATGACGAGTATACTCTTTATATTTTAAATTCCGATTCAATAAGATGGCTTTTCTAAATGAAGGTAGCTATATTCTGTCAGAATTCAAACTGATAGAGCTGAGAACACTATGTGAATGAGGTTAGAACTTTAGAATTCGCAGCAGTAGATACTGGAATTGCCCGAGATCGGTTATGGAACGGTTGAATTAGAAGAAAATGGAAACTTCATATAAAACGGGCAGCGTAAATACACTGAAAAGAGGTTCACACAGATGTGAAATGACCAGTATACTGTTTACATTTTTTAATCGAGTTCAATAAGATGGCTTTTCTAAACTACAGTAGTTATGATCCTTAAGAATTCAAACTTATACAGCTCTGAACACTATGTGAATGTGGTGAGTACTCTTAGAATTCACAGTAATAGATACTGGAATTGCCCGGGTTCGGTTATGGAACAATTGAATTACAAGTAAACAGAACCTTCATATAAAACGGCCAGCTTAAATAACTGAAAATAGGTTAATACTGCTGTGAAATAACCAGTATACTGTTTACAGTTGTATTTCCAGTTCCATAAGATGGCTTTTCTAAACTACAGTTGCTATAATCCTTAAGATTTCAAACTTATACAGCTCAGAACACTATGTGAATGTGGATAATACTCATAGAATTCAGAGTAATAGATACTGGAATTGCCCGGGATCAGTTATGGAACAGTTGAATTACAAGAAAATAGAACCTTAATATAAAACGGGCAGCATAAATACATTGAAAACAGGATCAAACAGCTGTGAAATGAATATACTGTTTACATTTTTAATTCGAGTTCAATTAGATGGCTTTTCTAAATAAAAGTAGCTATTTTCTCAAATAATTCAAACTTTCACAGCTCAGAACACTATGTGAAGGAGCTTAGAATTCTTAGAATTCAGATTAATAGATACTGGAATTGCCCGGGATCAGTTAGGGAACCGCTGAATTACAAGAAAAAAGAACCTTAATAATATACGGGTAGCTTAGATACACTGAAAAGAGGTTCACAATGCTGCGAAATGACCAATATACTGTTTCCATTTGTAATTGCAGTTCAATAAGATGGCTTTTCTAAACTACTCTAGTTATAATCCTTAAGATTTCAAACTTTCACAGCTCTGAACACTATGTGAATGTGGTTAGTACTCTTAGAATTCACAGTAATAGATACTGGAATTGCCCGAGAGACGTTATGGAACTGTTGAATTACAAGAAAATAGAAACTTAATATAAAACGGGCAGAGTAAATTCACTCAAAAGAGGTTCACACAGCTGTGAAATGACGAGTATACTGTTTATGTTTTTAATTCCAATGAATTAGATGGCTTTTCTAAAGGAACATAGTTATAATCCTTTAAAATGCAAACTTATGGAGTTCAGAACCCTATGTGAATTTTGGTAAAACTCCAGGACTTGTAAATAATTCACACTGGAATTGCCCGGAAAAGGTTATCATACAGTTGAATTACAAGTAAGTAGAAGCTTAATATCAAACAGGCAGCTTAAACACACTGAAAAGAGGTTCACACAGCTGTGAAAAGACGCCTACACTGTTTCCATTCTTAATTCCGGTTCAATAAGACGGCTTTTCTAAACGAATGTACCTATATTCCCTGGGAATCCAACCTTATACAGCTTAGAACACTATGTGAATGTGGTTTGTACTCTTAAAATTCACAGTATTAAACACTGGAATTACCCGGAAATGGTTATGGAACAGTTGAATTACAAGTAAATTGAACCTTAATATAAAACTGACATCGTAAATACACTGAAAAGAGGTTCACACAGCTGTGAAATGACGACTATACTCTTTACATTTTTAATTCAGGTTCAATAAGATGGCTTTTCTAAACTACTCTAGTTATAATCCTTAAGAATTCACACTTTTACAGCTCAGAACACTATGTGAATGTGGTTAATCGTCTTAGAATTCACAGTAATCGATACTGGAAATCCCGGGGAACGGTTAAGGAACAGATGAATTACAAGTAAATAGAGCCTTAATACAAAACGGGTAGCTTAAATACACTGAAAGGAGGGTCACACAGCTGTGAAATGACGAGTATACTCTTTATATTTTAAATTCCGATTCAATAAGATGGCTTTTCTAAATGAAGGTAGCTATATTCTGTCAGAATTCAAACTGATAGAGCTGAGAACACTATGTGAATGAGGTTAGAACTTTAGAATTCGCAGTAGTAGATACTGGAATTGCCCGAGATCGGTTATGGAACGGTTGAATTAGAAGAAAATGGAAACTTCATATAAAACGGGCAGCGTAAATACACTGAAAAGAGGTTCACACAGATGTGAAATGACCAGTATACTGTTTACATTTTTTAATCGAGTTCAATAAGATGGCTTTTCTAAACTACAGTAGTTATGATCCTTAAGAATTCAAACTTATACAGCTCTGAACACTATGTGAATGTGGTTAGTACTCTTAGAATTCACAGTAATAGATACTGGAATTGCCCGGGTTCGGTTATGGAACAATTGAATTACAAGTAAACAGAACCTTCATATAAAACGGCCAGCTTAAATAACTGAAAATAGGTTAATACTGCTGTGAAATAACCAGTATACTGTTTACAGTTGTATTTCCAGTTCCATAAGATGGCTTTTCTAAACTACAGTTGCTATAATCCTTAAGATTTCAAACTTATACAGCTCAGAACACTATGTGAATGTGGATAATACTCATAGAATTCAGAGTAATAGATACTGGAATTGCCCGGGATCAGTTATGGAACAGTTGAATTACAAGAAAATAGAACCTTAATATAAAACGGGCAGCATAAATACATTGAAAACAGGATCAAACAGCTGTGAAATGAATATACTGTTTACATTTTTAATTCGAGTTCAATTAGATGGCTTTTCTAAATAAAAGTAGCTATTTTCTCAAATAATTCAAACTTTCACAGCTCAGAACACTATGTGAAGGAGCTTAGAATTCTTAGAATTCAGATTAATAGATACTGGAATTGCCCGGGATCAGTTAGGGAACCGTTGAATTACAAGAAAGTAGAACCTTAATAATATACGGGTAGCTTAGATACACTGAAAAGAGGTTCACAATGCTGCGAAATGACCAATATACTGTTTCCATTTGTAATTGCAGTTCAATAAGATGGCTTTTCTAAACTACTCTAGTTATAATCCTTAAGATTTCAAACTTTCACAGCTCTGAACACTATGTGAATGTGGTTAGTACTCTTAGAATTCACAGTAATAGATACTGGAATTGCCCGAGAGACGTTATGGAACTGTTGAATTACAAGAAAATAGAAACTTAATATAAAACGGGCAGAGTAAATTCACTCAAAAGAGGTTCACACAGCTGTGAAATGACGAGTATACTGTTTATGTTTTTAATTCCAATGAATTAGATGGCTTTTCTAAAGGAACATAGTTATAATCCTTTAAAATGCAAACTTATGGAGTTCAGAACCCTATGTGAATTTTGGTAAAACTCCAGGACTTGTAAATAATTCACACTGGAATTGCCCGGAAAAGGTTATCATACAGTTGAATTACAAGTAAGTAGAAGCTTAATATCAAACAGGCAGCTTAAACACACTGAAAAGAGGTTCACACAGCTGTGAAAAGACGCCTACACTGTTTCCATTCTTAATTCCGGTTCAATAAGACGGCTTTTCTAAACGAATGTACCTATATTCCCTGGGAATCCAACCTTATACAGCTTAGAACACTATGTGAATGTGGTTTGTACTCTTAAAATTCACAGTATTAAACACTGGAATTACCCGGAAATGGTTATGGAACAGTTGAATTACAAGTAAATTGAACCTTAATATAAAACTGACATCGTAAATACACTGAAAAGAGGTTCACACAGCTGTGAAATGACGACTATACTCTTTACATTTTTTAATTCAGGTTCAATAAGATGGCTTTTCTAAACTACTCTAGTTATAATCCTTAAGAATTCACACTTTTACAGCTCAGAACACTATGTGAATGTGGTTAATCGTCTTAGAATTCACAGTAATCGATACTGGAAATCCCGGGGAACGGTTAAGGAACAGATGAATTACAAGAAAATAGAACCTTAATATAAAACGGGTAGCTTAAATACACTGAAAGGAGGGTCACACAGCTGTGAAATGACGAGTATACTCTTTATATTTTAAATTCCGATTCAATAAGATGGCTTTTCTAAATGAAGGTAGCTATATTCTGTCAGAATTCAAACTGATAGAGCTGAGAACACTATGTGAATGAGGTTAGAACTTTAGAATTCGCAGCAGTAGATACTGGAATTGCCCGAGATCGGTTATGGAACGGTTGAATTAGAAGAAAATGGAAACTTCATATAAAACGGGCAGCGTAAATACACTGAAAAGAGGTTCACACAGATGTGAAATGACCAGTATACTGTTTACATTTTTTAATCGAGTTCAATAAGATGGCTTTTCTAAACTACAGTAGTTATGATCCTTAAGAATTCAAACTTATACAGCTCTGAACACTATGTGAATGTGGTGAGTACTCTTAGAATTCACAGTAATAGATACTGGAATTGCCCGGGTTCGGTTATGGAACAATTGAATTACAAGTAAACAGAACCTTCATATAAAACGGCCAGCTTAAATAACTGAAAATAGGTTAATACTGCTGTGAAATAACCAGTATACTGTTTACAGTTGTATTTCCAGTTCCATAAGATGGCTTTTCTAAACTACAGTTGCTATAATCCTTAAGATTTCAAACTTATACAGCTCAGAACACTATGTGAATGTGGATAATACTCATAGAATTCAGAGTAATAGATACTGGAATTGCCCGGGATCAGTTATGGAACAGTTGAATTACAAGAAAATAGAACCTTAATATAAAACGGGCAGCATAAATACATTGAAAACAGGATCAAACAGCTGTGAAATGAATATACTGTTTACATTTTTAATTCGAGTTCAATTAGATGGCTTTTCTAAATAAAAGTAGCTATTTTCTCAAATAATTCAAACTTTCACAGCTCAGAACACTATGTGAAGGAGCTTAGAATTCTTAGAATTCAGATTAATAGATACTGGAATTGCCCGGGATCAGTTAGGGAACCGCTGAATTACAAGAAAATAGAACCTTAATAATATACGGGTAGCTTAGATACACTGAAAAGAGGTTCAAAATGCTGCGAAATGACCAATATACTGTTTCCATTTGTAATTGCAGTTCAATAAGATGGCTTTTCTAAACTACTCTAGTTATAATCCTTAAGATTTCAAACTTTCACAGCTCTGAACACTATGTGAATGTGGTTAGTACTCTTAGAATTCACAGTAATAGATACTGGAATTGCCCGAGAGACGTTATGGAACTGTTGAATTACAAGAAAATAGAAACTTAATATAAAACGGGCAGAGTAAATTCACTCAAAAGAGGTTCACACAGCTGTGAAATGACGAGTATACTGTTTATGTTTTTAATTCCAATGAATTAGATGGCTTTTCTAAAGGAACATAGTTATAATCCTTTAAAATGCAAACTTATGGAGTTCAGAACCCTATGTGAATTTTGGTAAAACTCCAGGACTTGTAAATAATTCACACTGGAATTGCCCGGAAAAGGTTATCATACAGTTGAATTACAAGTAAGTAGAAGCTTAATATCAAACAGGCAGCTTAAACACACTGAAAAGAGGTTCACACAGCTGTGAAAAGACGCCTACACTGTTTCCATTCTTAATTCCGGTTCAATAAGACGGCTTTTCTAAACGAATGTACCTATATTCCCTGGGAATCCAACCTTATACAGCTTAGAACACTATGTGAATGTGGTTTGTACTCTTAAAATTCACAGTATTAGACACTGGAATTACCCGGAAATGGTTATGGAACAGTTGAATTACAAGTAAATTGAACCTTAATATAAAACTGACATCGTAAATACACTGAAAAGAGGTTCACACAGCTGTGAAATGACGACTATACTCTTTACATTTTTTAATTCAGGTTCAATTAGATGGCTTTTCTAAACTACTCTAGTTATAATCCTTAAGAATTCACACTTTTACAGCTCAGAACACTATGTGAATGTGGTTAATCGTCTTAGAATTCACAGTAATCGATACTGGAAATCCCGGGGAACGGTTAAGGAACAGATGAATTACAAGAAAATAGAACCTTAATATAAAACGGGTAGCTTAAATACACTGAAAGGAGGGTCACACAGCTGTGAAATGACGAGTATACTCTTTATATTTTAAATTCCGATTCAATAAGATGGCTTTTCTAAATGAAGGTAGCTATATTCTGTCAGAATTCAAACTGATAGAGCTGAGAACACTATGTGAATGAGGTTAGAACTTTAGAATTCGCAGTAGTAGATACTGGAATTGCCCGAGATCGGTTATGGAACGGTTGAATTAGAAGAAAATGGAAACTTCATATAAAACGGGCAGCGTAAATACACTGAAAAGAGGTTCACACAGATGTGAAATGACCAGTATACTGTTTACATTTTTTAATCGAGTTCAATAAGATGGCTTTTCTAAACTACAGTAGTTATGATCCTTAAGAATTCAAACTTATACAGCTCTGAACACTATGTGAATGTGGTGAGTACTCTTAGAATTCACAGTAATAGATACTGGAATTGCCCGGGTTCGGTTATGGAACAATTGAATTACAAGTAAACAGAACCTTCATATAAAACGGCCAGCTTAAATAACTGAAAATAGGTTAATACTGCTGTGAAATAACCAGTATACTGTTTACAGTTGTATTTCCAGTTCCATAAGATGGCTTTTCTAAACTACAGTTGCTATAATCCTTAAGATTTCAAACTTATACAGCTCAGAACACTATGTGAATGTGGATAATACTCATAGAATTGAGAGTAATAGATACTGGAATTGCCCGGGATCAGTTATGGAACAGTTGAATTACAAGAAAATAGAACCTTAATATAAAACGGGCAGCATAAATACATTGAAAACAGGATCAAACAGCTGTGAAATGAATATACTGTTTACATTTTTAATTCGAGTTCAATTAGATGGCTTTTCTAAATAAAAGTAGCTATTTTCTCAAATAATTCAAACTTTCACAGCTCAGAACACTATGTGAAGGAGCTTAGAATTCTTAGAATTCAGATTAATAGATACTGGAATTGCCCGGGATCAGTTAGGGAACCGCTGAATTACAAGAAAAAAGAACCTTAATAATATACGGGTAGCTTAGATACACTGAAAAGAGGTTCACAATGCTGCGAAATGACCAATATACTGTTTCCATTTGTAATTGCAGTTCAATAAGATGGCTTTTCTAAACTACTCTAGTTATAATCCTTAAGATTTCAAACTTTCACAGCTCTGAACACTATGTGAATGTGGTTAGTACTCTTAGAATTCACAGTAATAGATACTGGAATTGCCCGAGAGACGTTATGGAACTGTTGAATTACAAGAAAATAGAAACTTAATATAAAACGGGCAGAGTAAATTCACTCAAAAGAGGTTCACACAGCTGTGAAATGACGAGTATACTGTTTATGTTTTTAATTCCAATGAATTAGATGGCTTTTCTAAAGGAACATAGTTATAATCCTTTAAAATGCAAACTTATGGAGTTCAGAACCCTATGTGAATTTTGGTAAAACTCCAGGACTTGTAAATAATTCACACTGGAATTGCCCGGAAAAGGTTATCATACAGTTGAATTACAAGTAAGTAGAAGCTTAATATCAAACAGGCAGCTTAAACACACTGAAAAGAGGTTCACACAGCTGTGAAAAGACGCCTACACTGTTTCCATTCTTAATTCCGGTTCAATAAGACGGCTTTTCTAAACGAATGTACCTATATTCCCTGGGAATCCAACCTTATACAGCTTAGAACACTATGTGAATGTGGTTTGTACTCTTAAAATTCACAGTATTAGACACTGGAATTACCCGGAAATGGTTATGGAACAGTTGAATTACAAGTAAATTGAACCTTAATATAAAACTGACATCGTAAATACACTGAAAAGAGGTTCACACAGCTGTGAAATGACGACTATACTCTTTACATTTTTAATTCAGGTTCAATAAGATGGCTTTTCTAAACTACCCTAGTTATAATCCTTAAGAATTCACACTTTTACAGCTCAGAACACTATGTGAATGTGGTTAATCGTCTTAGAATTCACAGTAATCGATACTGGAAATCCCGGGGAACGGTTAAGGAACAGATGAATTACAAGTAAATAGAGCCTTAATACAAAACGGGTAGCTTAAATACACTGAAAGGAGGGTCACACAGCTGTGAAATGACGAGTATACTCTTTATATTTTAAATTCCGATTCAATAAGATGGCTTTTCTAAATGAAGGTAGCTATATTCTGTCAGAATTCAAACTGATAGAGCTGAGAACACTATGTGAATGAGGTTAGAACTTTAGAATTCGCAGTAGTAGATACTGGAATTGCCCGAGATCGGTTATGGAACGGTTGAATTAGAAGAAAATGGAAACTTCATATAAAACGGGCAGCGTAAATACACTGAAAAGAGGTTCACACAGATGTGAAATGACCAGTATACTGTTTACATTTTTTAATCGAGTTCAATAAGATGGCTTTTCTAAACTACAGTAGTTATGATCCTTAAGAATTCAAACTTATACAGCTCTGAACACTATGTGAATGTGGTGAGTACTCTTAGAATTCACAGTAATAGATACTGGAATTGCCCGGGTTCGGTTATGGAACAATTGAATTACAAGTAAACAGAACCTTCATATAAAACGGCCAGCTTAAATAACTGAAAATAGGTTAATACTGCTGTGAAATAACCAGTATACTGTTTACAGTTGTATTTCCAGTTCCATAAGATGGCTTTTCTAAACTACAGTTGCTATAATCCTTAAGATTTCAAACTTATACAGCTCAGAACACTATGTGAATGTGGATAATACTCATAGAATTCAGAGTAATAGATACTGGAATTGCCCGGGATCAGTTATGGAACAGTTGAATTACAAGAAAATAGAACCTTAATATAAAACGGGCAGCATAAATACATTGAAAACAGGATCAAACAGCTGTGAAATGAATATACTGTTTACATTTTTAATTCGAGTTCAATTAGATGGCTTTTCTAAATAAAAGTAGCTATTTTCTCAAATAATTCAAACTTTCACAGCTCAGAACACTATGTGAAGGAGCTTAGAATTCTTAGAATTCAGATTAATAGATACTGGAATTGCCCGGGATCAGTTAGGGAACCGCTGAATTACAAGAAAATAGAACCTTAATAATATACGGGTAGCTTAGATACACTGAAAAGAGGTTCAAAATGCTGCGAAATGACCAATATACTGTTTCCATTTGTAATTGCAGTTCAATAAGATGGCTTTTCTAAACTACTCTAGTTATAATCCTTAAGATTTCAAACTTTCACAGCTCTGAACACTATGTGAATGTGGTTAGTACTCTTAGAATTCACAGTAATAGATACTGGAATTGCCCGAGAGACGTTATGGAACTGTTGAATTACAAGAAAATAGAAACTTAATATAAAACGGGCAGAGTAAATTCACTCAAAAGAGGTTCACACAGCTGTGAAATGACGAGTATACTGTTTATGTTTTTAATTCCAATGAATTAGATGGCTTTTCTAAAGGAACATAGTTATAATCCTTTAAAATGCAAACTTATGGAGTTCAGAACCCTATGTGAATTTTGGTAAAACTCCAGGACTTGTAAATAATTCACACTGGAATTGCCCGGAAAAGGTTATCATACAGTTGAATTACAAGTAAGTAGAAGCTTAATATCAAACAGGCAGCTTAAACACACTGAAAAGAGGTTCACACAGCTGTGAAAAGACGCCTACACTGTTTCCATTCTTAATTCCGGTTCAATAAGACGGCTTTTCTAAACGAATGTACCTATATTCCCTGGGAATCCAACCTTATACAGCTTAGAACACTATGTGAATGTGGTTTGTACTCTTAAAATTCACAGTATTAGACACTGGAATTACCCGGAAATGGTTATGGAACAGTTGAATTACAAGTAAATTGAACCTTAATATAAAACTGACATCGTAAATACACTGAAAAGAGGTTCACACAGCTGTGAAATGACGACTATACTCTTTACATTTTTTAATTCAGGTTCAATTAGATGGCTTTTCTAAACTACTCTAGTTATAATCCTTAAGAATTCACACTTTTACAGCTCAGAACACTATGTGAATGTGGTTAATCGTCTTAGAATTCACAGTAATCGATACTGGAAATCCCGGGGAACGGTTAAGGAACAGATGAATTACAAGAAAATAGAACCTTAATATAAAACGGGTAGCTTAAATACACTGAAAGGAGGGTCACACAGCTGTGAAATGACGAGTATACTCTTTATATTTTAAATTCCGATTCAATAAGATGGCTTTTCTAAATGAAGGTAGCTATATTCTGTCAGAATTCAAACTGATAGAGCTGAGAACACTATGTGAATGAGGTTAGAACTTTAGAATTCGCAGTAGTAGATACTGGAATTGCCCGAGATCGGTTATGGAACGGTTGAATTAGAAGAAAATGGAAACTTCATATAAAACGGGCAGCGTAAATACACTGAAAAGAGGTTCACACAGATGTGAAATGACCAGTATACTGTTTACATTTTTTAATCGAGTTCAATAAGATGGCTTTTCTAAACTACAGTAGTTATGATCCTTAAGAATTCAAACTTATACAGCTCTGAACACTATGTGAATGTGGTGAGTACTCTTAGAATTCACAGTAATAGATACTGGAATTGCCCGGGTTCGGTTATGGAACAATTGAATTACAAGTAAACAGAACCTTCATATAAAACGGCCAGCTTAAATAACTGAAAATAGGTTAATACTGCTGTGAAATAACCAGTATACTGTTTACAGTTGTATTTCCAGTTCCATAAGATGGCTTTTCTAAACTACAGTTGCTATAATCCTTAAGATTTCAAACTTATACAGCTCAGAACACTATGTGAATGTGGATAATACTCATAGAATTCAGAGTAATAGATACTGGAATTGCCCGGGATCAGTTATGGAACAGTTGAATTACAAGAAAATAGAACCTTAATATAAAACGGGCAGCATAAATACATTGAAAACAGGATCAAACAGCTGTGAAATGAATATACTGTTTACATTTTTAATTCGAGTTCAATTAGATGGCTTTTCTAAATAAAAGTAGCTATTTTCTCAAATAATTCAAACTTTCACAGCTCAGAACACTATGTGAAGGAGCTTAGAATTCTTAGAATTCAGATTAATAGATACTGGAATTGCCCGGGATCAGTTAGGGAACCGCTGAATTACAAGAAAAAAGAACCTTAATAATATACGGGTAGCTTAGATACACTGAAAAGAGGTTCACAATGCTGCGAAATGACCAATATACTGTTTCCATTTGTAATTGCAGTTCAATAAGATGGCTTTTCTAAACTACTCTAGTTATAATCCTTAAGATTTCAAACTTTCACAGCTCTGAACACTATGTGAATGTGGTTAGTACTCTTAGAATTCACAGTAATAGATACTGGAATTGCCCGAGAGACGTTATGGAACTGTTGAATTACAAGAAAATAGAAACTTAATATAAAACGGGCAGAGTAAATTCACTCAAAAGAGGTTCACACAGCTGTGAAATGACGAGTATACTGTTTATGTTTTTAATTCCAATGAATTAGATGGCTTTTCTAAAGGAACATAGTTATAATCCTTTAAAATGCAAACTTATGGAGTTCAGAACCCTATGTGAATTTTGGTAAAACTCCAGGACTTGTAAATAATTCACACTGGAATTGCCCGGAAAAGGTTATCATACAGTTGAATTACAAGTAAGTAGAAGCTTAATATCAAACAGGCAGCTTAAACACACTGAAAAGAGGTTCACACAGCTGTGAAAAGACGCCTACACTGTTTCCATTCTTAATTCCGGTTCAATAAGACGGCTTTTCTAAACGAATGTACCTATATTCCCTGGGAATCCAACCTTATACAGCTTAGAACACTATGTGAATGTGGTTTGTACTCTTAAAATTCACAGTATTAGACACTGGAATTACCCGGAAATGGTTATGGAACAGTTGAATTACAAGTAAATTGAACCTTAATATAAAACTGACATCGTAAATACACTGAAAAGAGGTTCACACAGCTGTGAAATGACGACTATACTCTTTACATTTTTAATTCAGGTTCAATAAGATGGCTTTTCTAAACTACCCTAGTTATAATCCTTAAGAATTCACACTTTTACAGCTCAGAACACTATGTGAATGTGGTTAATCGTCTTAGAATTCACAGTAATCGATACTGGAAATCCCGGGGAACGGTTAAGGAACAGATGAATTACAAGTAAATAGAGCCTTAATACAAAACGGGTAGCTTAAATACACTGAAAGGAGGGTCACACAGCTGTGAAATGACGAGTATACTCTTTATATTTTAAATTCCGATTCAATAAGATGGCTTTTCTAAATGAAGGTAGCTATATTCTGTCAGAATTCAAACTGATAGAGCTGAGAACACTATGTGAATGAGGTTAGAACTTTAGAATTCGCAGTAGTAGATACTGGAATTGCCCGAGATCGGTTATGGAACGGTTGAATTAGAAGAAAATGGAAACTTCATATAAAACGGGCAGCGTAAATACACTGAAAAGAGGTTCACACAGATGTGAAATGACCAGTATACTGTTTACATTTTTTAATCGAGTTCAATAAGATGGCTTTTCTAAACTACAGTAGTTATGATCCTTAAGAATTCAAACTTATACAGCTCTGAACACTATGTGAATGTGGTGAGTACTCTTAGAATTCACAGTAATAGATACTGGAATTGCCCGGGTTCGGTTATGGAACAATTGAATTACAAGTAAACAGAACCTTCATATAAAACGGCCAGCTTAAATAACTGAAAATAGGTTAATACTGCTGTGAAATAACCAGTATACTGTTTACAGTTGTATTTCCAGTTCCATAAGATGGCTTTTCTAAACTACAGTTGCTATAATCCTTAAGATTTCAAACTTATACAGCTCAGAACACTATGTGAATGTGGATAATACTCATAGAATTCAGAGTAATAGATACTGGAATTGCCCGGGATCAGTTATGGAACAGTTGAATTACAAGAAAATAGAACCTTAATATAAAACGGGCAGCATAAATACATTGAAAACAGGATCAAACAGCTGTGAAATGAATATACTGTTTACATTTTTAATTCGAGTTCAATTAGATGGCTTTTCTAAATAAAAGTAGCTATTTTCTCAAATAATTCAAACTTTCACAGCTCAGAACACTATGTGAAGGAGCTTAGAATTCTTAGAATTCAGATTAATAGATACTGGAATTGCCCGGGATCAGTTAGGGAACCGCTGAATTACAAGAAAATAGAACCTTAATAATATACGGGTAGCTTAGATACACTGAAAAGAGGTTCAAAATGCTGCGAAATGACCAATATACTGTTTCCATTTGTAATTGCAGTTCAATAAGATGGCTTTTCTAAACTACTCTAGTTATAATCCTTAAGATTTCAAACTTTCACAGCTCTGAACACTATGTGAATGTGGTTAGTACTCTTAGAATTCACAGTAATAGATACTGGAATTGCCCGAGAGACGTTATGGAACTGTTGAATTACAAGAAAATAGAAACTTAATATAAAACGGGCAGAGTAAATTCACTCAAAAGAGGTTCACACAGCTGTGAAATGACGAGTATACTGTTTATGTTTTTAATTCCAATGAATTAGATGGCTCTTCTAAAGGAACATAGTTATAATCCTTTAAAATGCAAACTTATGGAGTTCAGAACCCTATGTGAATTTTGGTAAAACTCCAGGACTTGTAAATAATTCACACTGGAATTGCCCGGAAAAGGTTATCATACAGTTGAATTACAAGTAAGTAGAAGCTTAATATCAAACAGGCAGCTTAAACACACTGAAAAGAGGTTCACACAGCTGTGAAAAGACGCCTACACTGTTTCCATTCTTAATTCCGGTTCAATAAGACGGCTTTTCTAAACGAATGTACCTATATTCCCTGGGAATCCAACCTTATACAGCTTAGAACACTATGTGAATGTGGTTTGTACTCTTAAAATTCACAGTATTAGACACTGGAATTACCCGGAAATGGTTATGGAACAGTTGAATTACAAGTAAATTGAACCTTAATATAAAACTGACATCGTAAATACACTGAAAAGAGGTTCACACAGCTGTGAAATGACGACTATACTCTTTACATTTTTAATTCAGGTTCAATAAGATGGCTTTTCTAAACTACCCTAGTTATAATCCTTAAGAATTCACACTTTTACAGCTCAGAACACTATGTGAATGTGGTTAATCGTCTTAGAATTCACAGTAATCGATACTGGAAATCCCGGGGAACGGTTAAGGAACAGATGAATTACAAGTAAATAGAGCCTTAATACAAAACGGGTAGCTTAAATACACTGAAAGGAGGGTCACACAGCTGTGAAATGACGAGTATACTCTTTATATTTTAAATTCCGATTCAATAAGATGGCTTTTCTAAATGAAGGTAGCTATATTCTGTCAGAATTCAAACTGATAGAGCTGAGAACACTATGTGAATGAGGTTAGAACTTTAGCATTCGCAGCAGTAGATACAGGAATTGCCCGAGATCGGTTATGGAACGGTTGAATTAGAAGAAAATGGAAACTTCATATAAAACGGGCAGCGTAAATACACTGAAAAGAGGTTCACACAGATGTGAAATGACCAGTATACTGTTTACATTTTTTAATCGAGTTCAATAAGATGGCTTTTCTAAACTACAGTAGTTATGATCCTTAAGAATTCAAACTTATACAGCTCTGAACACTATGTGAATGTGGTGAGTACTCTTAGAATTCACAGTAATAGATACTGGAATTGCCCGGGTTCGGTTATGGAACAATTGAATTACAAGTAAACAGAACCTTCATATAAAACGGCCAGCTTAAATAACTGAAAATAGGTTAATACTGCTGTGAAATAACCAGTATACTGTTTACAGTTGTATTTCCAGTTCCATAAGATGGCTTTTCTAAACTACAGTTGCTATAATCCTTAAGATTTCAAACTTATACAGCTCAGAACACTATGTGAAGGTGGATAATACTCATAGAATTCAGAGTAATAGATACTGGAATTGCCCGGGATCAGTTATGGAACAGTTGAATTACAAGAAAATAGAACCTTAATATAAAACGGGCAGCATAAATACATTGAAAACAGGATCAAACAGCTGTGAAATGAATATACTGTTTACATTTTTAATTCGAGTTCAATTAGATGGCTTTTCTAAATAAAAGTAGCTATTTTCTCAAATAATTCAAACTTTCACAGCTCAGAACACTATGTGAAGGAGCTTAGAATTCTTAGAATTCAGATTAATAGATACTGGAATTGCCCGGGATCAGTTAGGGAACCGCTGAATTACAAGAAAATAGAACCTTAATAATATACGGGTAGCTTAGATACACTGAAAAGAGGTTCACAATGCTGCGAAATGACCAATATACTGTTTCCATTTGTAATTGCAGTTCAATAAGATGGCTTTTCTAAACTACTCTAGTTATAATCCTTAAGATTTCAAACTTTCACAGCTCTGAACACTATGTGAATGTGGTTAGTACTCTTAGAATTCACAGTAATAGATACTGGAATTGCCCGAGAGACGTTATGGAACTGTTGAATTACAAGAAAATAGAAACTTAATATAAAACGGGCAGAGTAAATTCACTCAAAAGAGGTTCACACAGCTGTGAAATGACGAGTATACTGTTTATGTTTTTAATTCCAATGAATTAGATGGCTTTTCTAAAGGAACATAGTTATAATCCTTTAAAATGCAAACTTATGGAGTTCAGAACCCTATGTGAATTGTGGTAAAACTCCAGGACTTGTAAATAATTCACACTGGAATTGCCCGGAAAAGGTTATCATACAGTTGAATTACAAGTAAGTAGAAGCTTAATATCAAACAGGCAGCTTAAACACACTGAAAAGAGGTTCACACAGCTGTGAAAAGACGCCTACACTGTTTCCATTCTTAATTCCGGTTCAATAAGACGGCTTTTCTAAACGAATGTACCTATATTCCCTGGGAATCCAACCTTATACAGCTTAGAACACTATGTGAATGTGGTTTGTACTCTTAAAATTCACAGTATTAGACACTGGAATTACCCGGAAATGGTTATGGAACAGTTGAATTACAAGTAAATTGAACCTTAATATAAAACTGACATCGTAAATACACTGAAAAGAGGTTCACACAGCTGTGAAATGACGACTATACTCTTTACATTTTTAATTCAGGTTCAATAAGATGGCTTTTCTAAACTACCCTAGTTATAATCCTTAAGAATTCACACTTTTACAGCTCAGAACACTATGTGAATGTGGTTAATCGTCTTAGAATTCACAGTAATCGATACTGGAAATCCCGGGGAACGGTTAAGGAACAGATGAATTACAAGTAAATAGAGCCTTAATACAAAACGGGTAGCTTAAATACACTGAAAGGAGGGTCACACAGCTGTGAAATGACGAGTATACTCTTTATATTTTAAATTCCGATTCAATAAGATGGCTTTTCTAAATGAAGGTAGCTATATTCTGTCAGAATTCAAACTGATAGAGCTGAGAACACTATGTGAATGAGGTTAGAACTTTAGAATTCGCAGCAGTAGATACTGGAATTGCCCGAGATCGGTTATGGAACGGTTGAATTAGAAGAAAATGGAAACTTCATATAAAACGGGCAGCGTAAATACACTGAAAAGAGGTTCACACAGATGTGAAATGACCAGTATACTGTTTACATTTTTTAATCGAGTTCAATAAGATGGCTTTTCTAAACTACAGTAGTTATGATCCTTAAGAATTCAAACTTATACAGCTCTGAACACTATGTGAATGTGGTGAGTACTCTTAGAATTCACAGTAATAGATACTGGAATTGCCCGGGTTCGGTTATGGAACAATTGAATTACAAGTAAACAGAACCTTCATATAAAACGGCCAGCTTAAATAACTGAAAATAGGTTAATACTGCTGTGAAATAACCAGTATACTGTTTACAGTTGTATTTCCAGTTCCATAAGATGGCTTTTCTAAACTACAGTTGCTATAATCCTTAAGATTTCAAACTTATACAGCTCAGAACACTATGTGAATGTGGATAATACTCATAGAATTCAGAGTAATAGATACTGGAATTGCCCGGGATCAGTTATGGAACAGTTGAATTACAAGAAAATAGAACCTTAATATAAAACGGGCAGCATAAATACATTGAAAACAGGATCAAACAGCTGTGAAATGAATATACTGTTTACATTTTTAATTCGAGTTCAATTAGATGGCTTTTCTAAATAAAAGTAGCTATTTTCTCAAATAATTCAAACTTTCACAGCTCAGAACACTATGTGAAGGAGCTTAGAATTCTTAGAATTCAGATTAATAGATACTGGAATTGCCCGGGATCAGTTAGGGAACCGTTGAATTACAAGAAAGTAGAACCTTAATAATATACGGGTAGCTTAGATACACTGAAAAGAGGTTCACAATGCTGCGAAATGACCAATATACTGTTTCCATTTGTAATTGCAGTTCAATAAGATGGCTTTTCTAAACTACTCTAGTTATAATCCTTAAGATTTCAAACTTTCACAGCTCTGAACACTATGTGAATGTGGTTAGTACTCTTAGAATTCACAGTAATAGATACTGGAATTGCCCGAGAGACGTTATGGAACTGTTGAATTACAAGAAAATAGAAACTTAATATAAAACGGGCAGAGTAAATTCACTCAAAAGAGGTTCACACAGCTGTGAAATGACGAGTATACTGTTTATGTTTTTAATTCCAATGAATTAGATGGCTTTTCTAAAGGAACATAGTTATAATCCTTTAAAATGCAAACTTATGGAGTTCAGAACCCTATGTGAATTTTGGTAAAACTCCAGGACTTGTAAATAATTCACACTGGAATTGCCCGGAAAAGGTTATCATACAGTTGAATTACAAGTAAGTAGAAGCTTAATATAAAACAGGCAGCTTAAACACACTGAAAAGAGGTTCACACAGCTGTGAAAAGACGCCTACACTGTTTCCATTCTTAATTCCGGTTCAATAAGACGGCTTTTCTAAACGAATGTACCTATATTCCCTGGGAATCCAACCTTATACAGCTTAGAACACTATGTGAATGTGGTTTGTACTCTTAAAATTCACAGTATTAGACACTGGAATTACCCGGAAATGGTTATGGAACAGTTGAATTACAAGTAAATTGAACCTTAATATAAAACTGACATCATAAATACACTGAAAAGAGGTTCACACAGCTGTGAAATGACGACTATACTCTTTACATTTTTAATTCAGGTTCAATAAGATGGCTTTTCTAAACTACCCTAGTTATAATCCTTAAGAATTCACACTTTTACAGCTCAGAACACTATGTGAATGTGGTTAATCGTCTTAGAATTCACAGTAATCGATACTGGAAATCCCGGGGAACGGTTAAGGAACAGATGAATTACAAGTAAATAGAGCCTTAATACAAAACGGGTAGCTTAAATACACTGAAAGGAGGGTCACACAGCTGTGAAATGACGAGTATACTCTTTATATTTTAAATTCCGATTCAATAAGATGGCTTTTCTAAATGAAGGTAGCTATATTCTGTCAGAATTCAAACTGATAGAGCTGAGAACACTATGTGAATGAGGTTAGAACTTTAGAATTCGCAGTAGTAGATACTGGAATTGCCCGAGATCGGTTATGGAACGGTTGAATTAGAAGAAAATGGAAACTTCATATAAAACGGGCAGCGTAAATACACTGAAAAGAGGTTCACACAGATGTGAAATGACCAGTATACTGTTTACATTTTTTAATCGAGTTCAATAAGATGGCTTTTCTAAACTACAGTAGTTATGATCCTTAAGAATTCAAACTTATACAGCTCTGAACACTATGTGAATGTGGTGAGTACTCTTAGAATTCACAGTAATAGATACTGGAATTGCCCGGGTTCGGTTATGGAACAATTGAATTACAAGTAAACAGAACCTTCATATAAAACGGCCAGCTTAAATAACTGAAAATAGGTTAATACTGCTGTGAAATAACCAGTATACTGTTTACAGTTGTATTTCCAGTTCCATAAGATGGCTTTTCTAAACTACAGTTGCTATAATCCTTAAGATTTCAAACTTATACAGCTCAGAACACTATGTGAATGTGGATAATACTCATAGAATTCAGAGTAATAGATACTGGAATTGCCCGGGATCAGTTATGGAACAGTTGAATTACAAGAAAATAGAACCTTAATATAAAACGGGCAGCATAAATACATTGAAAACAGGATCAAACAGCTGTGAAATGAATATACTGTTTACATTTTTAATTCGAGTTCAATTAGATGGCTTTTCTAAATAAAAGTAGCTATTTTCTCAAATAATTCAAACTTTCACAGCTCAGAACACTATGTGAAGGAGCTTAGAATTCTTAGAATTCAGATTAATAGATACTGGAATTGCCCGGGATCAGTTAGGGAACCGCTGAATTACAAGAAAATAGAACCTTAATAATATACGGGTAGCTTAGATACACTGAAAAGAGGTTCACAATGCTGCGAAATGACCAATATACTGTTTCCATTTGTAATTGCAGTTCAATAAGATGGCTTTTCTAAACTACTCTAGTTATAATCCTTAAGATTTCAAACTTTCACAGCTCTGAACACTATGTGAATGTGGTTAGTACTCTTAGAATTCACAGTAATAGATACTGGAATTGCCCGAGAGACGTTATGGAACTGTTGAATTACAAGAAAATAGAAACTTAATATAAAACGGGCAGAGTAAATTCACTCAAAAGAGGTTCACACAGCTGTGAAATGACGAGTATACTGTTTATGTTTTTAATTCCAATGAATTAGATGGCTTTTCTAAAGGAACATAGTTATAATCCTTTAAAATGCAAACTTATGGAGTTCAGAACCCTATGTGAATTGTGGTAAAACTCCAGGACTTGTAAATAATTCACACTGGAATTGCCCGGAAAAGGTTATCATACAGTTGAATTACAAGTAAGTAGAAGCTTAATATCAAACAGGCAGCTTAAACACACTGAAAAGAGGTTCACACAGCTGTGAAAAGACGCCTACACTGTTTCCATTCTTAATTCCGGTTCAATAAGACGGCTTTTCTAAACGAATGTACCTATATTCCCTGGGAATCCAACCTTATACAGCTTAGAACACTATGTGAATGTGGTTTGTACTCTTAAAATTCACAGTATTAGACACTGGAATTACCCGGAAATGGTTATGGAACAGTTGAATTACAAGTAAATTGAACCTTAATATAAAACTGACATCGTAAATACACTGAAAAGAGGTTCACACAGCTGTGAAATGACGACTATACTCTTTACATTTTTAATTCAGGTTCAATAAGATGGCTTTTCTAAACTACCCTAGTTATAATCCTTAAGAATTCACACTTTTACAGCTCAGAACACTATGTGAATGTGGTTAATCGTCTTAGAATTCACAGTAATCGATACTGGAAATCCCGGGGAACGGTTAAGGAACAGATGAATTACAAGTAAATAGAGCCTTAATACAAAACGGGTAGCTTAAATACACTGAAAGGAGGGTCACACAGCTGTGAAATGACGAGTATACTCTTTATATTTTAAATTCCGATTCAATAAGATGGCTTTTCTAAATGAAGGTAGCTATATTCTGTCAGAATTCAAACTGATAGAGCTGAGAACACTATGTGAATGAGGTTAGAACTTTAGAATTCGCAGCAGTAGATACTGGAATTGCCCGAGATCGGTTATGGAACGGTTGAATTAGAAGAAAATGGAAACTTCATATAAAACGGGCAGCGTAAATACACTGAAAAGAGGTTCACACAGATGTGAAATGACCAGTATACTGTTTACATTTTTTAATCGAGTTCAATAAGATGGCTTTTCTAAACTACAGTAGTTATGATCCTTAAGAATTCAAACTTATACAGCTCTGAACACTATGTGAATGTGGTGAGTACTCTTAGAATTCACAGTAATAGATACTGGAATTGCCCGGGTTCGGTTATGGAACAATTGAATTACAAGTAAACAGAACCTTCATATAAAACGGCCAGCTTAAATAACTGAAAATAGGTTAATACTGCTGTGAAATAACCAGTATACTGTTTACAGTTGTATTTCCAGTTCCATAAGATGGCTTTTCTAAACTACAGTTGCTATAATCCTTAAGATTTCAAACTTATACAGCTCAGAACACTATGTGAATGTGGATAATACTCATAGAATTCAGAGTAATAGATACTGGAATTGCCCGGGATCAGTTATGGAACAGTTGAATTACAAGAAAATAGAACCTTAATATAAAACGGGCAGCATAAATACATTGAAAACAGGATCAAACAGCTGTGAAATGAATATACTGTTTACATTTTTAATTCGAGTTCAATTAGATGGCTTTTCTAAATAAAAGTAGCTATTTTCTCAAATAATTCAAACTTTCACAGCTCAGAACACTATGTGAAGGAGCTTAGAATTCTTAGAATTCAGATTAATAGATACTGGAATTGCCCGGGATCAGTTAGGGAACCATTGAATTACAAGAAAGTAGAACCTTAATAATATACGGGTAGCTTAGATACACTGAAAAGAGGTTCACAATGCTGCGAAATGACCAATATACTGTTTCCATTTGTAATTGCAGTTCAATAAGATGGCTTTTCTAAACTACAGTAGTTATGATCCTTAAGATTTCAAACTTTCACAGCTCTGAACACTATGTGAATGTGGTTAGTACTCTTAGAATTCACAGTAATAGATACTGGAATTGCCCGAGAGACGTTACGGAACTGTTGAATTACAAGAAAATAGAAACTTAATATAAAACGGGCAGAGTAAATTCACTCAAAAGAGGTTCACACAGCTGTGAAATGACGAGTATACTGTTTATGTTTTTAATTCCAATGAATTAGATGGCTTTTCTAAAGGAACATAGTTATAATCCTTTAAAATGCAAACTTATGGAGTTCAGAACCCTATGTGAATTGTGGTAAAACTCCAGGACTTGTAAATAATTCACACTGGAATTGCCCGGAAAAGGTTATCATACAGTTGAATTACAAGTAAGTAGAAGCTTAATATCAAACAGGCAGCTTAAACACACTGAAAAGAGGTTCACACAGCTGTGAAAAGACGCCTACACTGTTTCCATTCTTAATTCCGGTTCAATAAGACGGCTTTTCTAAACGAATGTACCTATATTCCCTGGGAATCCAACCTTATACAGCTTAGAACACTATGTGAATGTGGTTTGTACTCTTAAAATTCACAGTATTAGACACTGGAATTACCCGGAAATGGTTATGGAACAGTTGAATTACAAGTAAATTGAACCTTAATATAAAACTGACATCATAAATACACTGAAAAGAGGTTCACACAGCTGTGAAATGACGACTATACTCTTTACATTTTTAATTCAGGTTCAATAAGATGGCTTTTCTAAACTACCCTAGTTATAATCCTTAAGAATTCACACTTTTACAGCTCAGAACACTATGTGAATGTGGTTAATCGTCTTAGAATTCACAGTAATCGATACTGGAAATCCCGGGGAACGGTTAAGGAACAGATGAATTACAAGTAAATAGAGCCTTAATACAAAACGGGTAGCTTAAATACACTGAAAGGAGGGTCACACAGCTGTGAAATGACGAGTATACTCTTTATATTTTAAATTCCGATTCAATAAGATGGCTTTTCTAAATGAAGGTAGCTATATTCTGTCAGAATTCAAACTGATAGAGCTGAGAACACTATGTGAATGAGGTTAGAACTTTAGAATTCGCAGTAGTAGATACTGGAATTGCCCGAGATCGGTTATGGAACGGTTGAATTAGAAGAAAATGGAAACTTCATATAAAACGGGCAGCGTAAATACACTGAAAAGAGGTTCACACAGATGTGAAATGACCAGTATACTGTTTACATTTTTTAATCGAGTTCAATAAGATGGCTTTTCTAAACTACAGTAGTTATGATCCTTAAGAATTCAAACTTATACAGCTCTGAACACTATGTGAATGTGGTGAGTACTCTTAGAATTCACAGTAATAGATACTGGAATTGCCCGGGTTCGGTTATGGAACAATTGAATTACAAGTAAACAGAACCTTCATATAAAACGGCCAGCTTAAATAACTGAAAATAGGTTAATACTGCTGTGAAATAACCAGTATACTGTTTACAGTTGTATTTCCAGTTCCATAAGATGGCTTTTCTAAACTACAGTTGCTATAATCCTTAAGATTTCAAACTTATACAGCTCAGAACACTATGTGAACGTGGATAATACTCATAGAATTCAGAGTAATAGATACTGGAATTGCCCGGGATCAGTTATGGAACAGTTGAATTACAAGAAAATAGAACCTTAATATAAAACGGGCAGCATAAATACATTGAAAACAGGATCAAACAGCTGTGAAATGAATATACTGTTTACATTTTTAATTCGAGTTCAATTAGATGGCTTTTCTAAATAAAAGTAGCTATTTTCTCAAATAATTCAAACTTTCACAGCTCAGAACACTATGTGAAGGAGCTTAGAATTCTTAGAATTCAGATTAATAGATACTGGAATTGCCGGGGATCAGTTAGGGAACCGTTGAATTACAAGAAAGTAGAACCTTAATAATATACGGGTAGCTTAGATACACTGAAAAGAGGTTCACAATGCTGCGAAATGACCAATATACTGTTTCCATTTGTAATTGCAGTTCAATAAGATGGCTTTTCTAAACTACTCTAGTTATAATCCTTAAGATTTCAAACTTTCACAGCTCTGAACACTATGTGAATGTGGTTAGTACTCTTAGAATTCACAGTAATAGATACTGGAATTGCCCGAGAGACGTTATGGAACTGTTGAATTACAAGAAAATAGAAACTTAATATAAAACGGGCAGAGTAAATTCACTCAAAAGAGGTTCACACAGCTGTGAAATGACGAGTATACTGTTTATGTTTTTAATTCCAATGAATTAGATGGCTTTTCTAAAGGAACATAGTTATAATCCTTTAAAATGCAAACTTATGGAGTTCAGAACCCTATGTGAATTTTGGTAAAACTCCAGGACTTGTAAATAATTCACACTGGAATTGCCCGGAAAAGGTTATCATACAGTTGAATTACAAGTAAGTAGAAGCTTAATATCAAACAGGCAGCTTAAACACACTGAAAAGAGGTTCACACAGCTGTGAAAAGACGCCTACACTGTTTCCATTCTTAATTCCGGTTCAATAAGACGGCTTTTCTAAACGAATGTACCTATATTCCCTGGGAATCCAACCTTATACAGCTTAGAACACTATGTGAATGTGGTTTGTACTCTTAAAATTCACAGTATTAGACACTGGAATTACCCGGAAATGGTTATGGAACAGTTGAATTACAAGTAAATTGAACCTTAATATAAAACTGACATCATAAATACACTGAAAAGAGGTTCACACAGCTGTGAAATGACGACTATACTCTTTACATTTTTAATTCAGGTTCAATAAGATGGCTTTTCTAAACTACCCTAGTTATAATCCTTAAGAATTCACACTTTTACAGCTCAGAACACTATGTGAATGTGGTTAATCGTCTTAGAATTCACAGTAATCGATACTGGAAATCCCGGGGAACGGTTAAGGAACAGATGAATTACAAGTAAATAGAGCCTTAATACAAAACGGGTAGCTTAAATACACTGAAAGGAGGGTCACACAGCTGTGAAATGACGAGTATACTCTTTATATTTTAAATTCCGATTCAATAAGATGGCTTTTCTAAATGAAGGTAGCTATATTCTGTCAGAATTCAAACTGATAGAGCTGAGAACACTATGTGAATGAGGTTAGAACTTTAGAATTCGCAGTAGTAGATACTGGAATTGCCCGAGATCGGTTATGGAACGGTTGAATTAGAAGAAAATGGAAACTTCATATAAAACGGGCAGCGTAAATACACTGAAAAGAGGTTCACACAGATGTGAAATGACCAGTATACTGTTTACATTTTTTAATCGAGTTCAATAAGATGGCTTTTCTAAACTACAGTAGTTATGATCCTTAAGAATTCAAACTTATACAGCTCTGAACACTATGTGAATGTGGTGAGTACTCTTAGAATTCACAGTAATAGATACTGGAATTGCCCGGGTTCGGTTATGGAACAATTGAATTACAAGTAAACAGAACCTTCATATAAAACGGCCAGCTTAAATAACTGAAAATAGGTTAATACTGCTGTGAAATAACCAGTATACTGTTTACAGTTGTATTTCCAGTTCCATAAGATGGCTTTTCTAAACTACAGTTGCTATAATCCTTAAGATTTCAAACTTATACAGCTCAGAACACTATGTGAACGTGGATAATACTCATAGAATTCAGAGTAATAGATACTGGAATTGCCCGGGATCAGTTATGGAACAGTTGAATTACAAGAAAATAGAACCTTAATATAAAACGGGCAGCATAAATACATTGAAAACAGGATCAAACAGCTGTGAAATGAATATACTGTTTACATTTTTAATTCGAGTTCAATTAGATGGCTTTTCTAAATAAAAGTAGCTATTTTCTCAAATAATTCAAACTTTCACAGCTCAGAACACTATGTGAAGGAGCTTAGAATTCTTAGAATTCAGATTAATAGATACTGGAATTGCCGGGGATCAGTTAGGGAACCGTTGAATTACAAGAAAGTAGAACCTTAATAATATACGGGTAGCTTAGATACACTGAAAAGAGGTTCACAATGCTGCGAAATGACCAATATACTGTTTCCATTTGTAATTGCAGTTCAATAAGATGGCTTTTCTAAACTACTCTAGTTATAATCCTTAAGATTTCAAACTTTCACAGCTCTGAACACTATGTGAATGTGGTTAGTACTCTTAGAATTCACAGTAATAGATACTGGAATTGCCCGAGAGACGTTATGGAACTGTTGAATTACAAGAAAATAGAAACTTAATATAAAACGGGCAGAGTAAATTCACTCAAAAGAGGTTCACACAGCTGTGAAATGACGAGTATACTGTTTATGTTTTTAATTCCAATGAATTAGATGGCTTTTCTAAAGGAACATAGTTATAATCCTTTAAAATGCAAACTTATGGAGTTCAGAACCCTATGTGAATTTTGGTAAAACTCCAGGACTTGTAAATAATTCACACTGGAATTGCCCGGAAAAGGTTATCATACAGTTGAATTACAAGTAAGTAGAAGCTTAATATCAAACAGGCAGCTTAAACACACTGAAAAGAGGTTCACACAGCTGTGAAAAGACGCCTACACTGTTTCCATTCTTAATTCCGGTTCAATAAGACGGCTTTTCTAAACGAATGTACCTATATTCCCTGGGAATCCAACCTTATACAGCTTAGAACACTATGTGAATGTGGTTTGTACTCTTAAAATTCACAGTATTAGACACTGGAATTACCCGGTAATGGTTATGGAACAGTTGAATTACAAGTAAATTGAACCTTAATATAAAACTGACATCATAAATACACTGAAAAGAGGTTCACACAGCTGTGAAATGACGACTATACTCTTTACATTTTTTAATTCAGGTTCAATAAGATGGCTTTTCTAAACTACTCTAGTTATAATCCTTAAGAATTCACACTTTTACAGCTCAGAACACTATGTGAATGTGGTTAATCGTCTTAGAATTCACAGTAATCGATACTGGAAATCCCGGGGAACGGTTAAGGAACAGATGAATTACAAGTAAATAGAGCCTTAATACAAAACGGGTAGCTTAAATACACTGAAAGGAGGGTCACACAGCTGTGAAATGACGAGTATACTCTTTATATTTTAAATTCCGATTCAATAAGATGGCTTTTCTAAATGAAGGTAGCTATATTCTGTCAGAATTCAAACTGATAGAGCTGAGAACACTATGTGAATGAGGTTAGAACTTTAGAATTCGCAGTAGTAGATACTGGAATTGCCCGAGATCGGTTATGGAACGGTTGAATTAGAAGAAAATGGAAACTTCATATAAAACGGGCAGCGTAAATACACTGAAAAGAGGTTCACACAGATGTGAAATGACCAGTATACTGTTTACATTTTTTAATCGAGTTCAATAAGATGGCTTTTCTAAACTACAGTAGTTATGATCCTTAAGAATTCAAACTTATACAGCTCTGAACACTATGTGAATGTGGTGAGTACTCTTAGAATTCACAGTAATAGATACTGGAATTGCCCGGGTTCGGTTATGGAACAATTGAATTACAAGTAAACAGAACCTTCATATAAAACGGCCAGCTTAAATAACTGAAAATAGGTTAATACTGCTGTGAAATAACCAGTATACTGTTTACAGTTGTATTTCCAGTTCCATAAGATGGCTTTTCTAAACTACAGTTGCTATAATCCTTAAGATTTCAAACTTATACAGCTCAGAACACTATGTGAATGTGGATAATACTCATAGAATTCAGAGTAATAGATACTGGAATTGCCCGGGATCAGTTATGGAACAGTTGAATTACAAGAAAATAGAACCTTAATATAAAACGGGCAGCATAAATACATTGAAAACAGGATCAAACAGCTGTGAAATGAATATACTGTTTACATTTTTAATTCGAGTTCAATTAGATGGCTTTTCTAAATAAAAGTAGCTATTTTCTCAAATAATTCAAACTTTCACAGCTCAGAACACTATGTGAAGGAGCTTAGAATTCTTAGAATTCAGGTTAATAGATACTGGAATTGCCCGGGATCAGTTAGGGAACCGTTGAATTACAAGAAAGTAGAACCTTAATAATATACGGGTAGCTTAGATACACTGAAAAGAGGTTCACAATGCTGCGAAATGACCAATATACTGTTTCCATTTGTAATTGCAGTTCAATAAGATGGCTTTTCTAAACTACTCTAGTTATAATCCTTAAGATTTCAAACTTTCACAGCTCTGAACACTATGTGAATGTGGTTAGTACTCTTAGAATTCACAGTAATAGATACTGGAATTGCCCGAGAGACGTTACGGAACTGTTGAATTACAAGAAAATAGAAACTTAATATAAAACGGGCAGAGTAAATTCACTCAAAAGAGGTTCACACAGCTGTGAAATGACGAGTATACTGTTTATGTTTTTAATTCCAATGAATTAGATGGCTTTTCTAAAGGAACATAGTTATAATCCTTTAAAATGCAAACTTATGGAGTTCAGAACCCTATGTGAATTGTGGTAAAACTCCAGGACTTGTAAATAATTCACACTGGAATTGCCCGGAAAAGGTTATCATACAGTTGAATTACAAGTAAGTAGAAGCTTAATATCAAACAGGCAGCTTAAACACACTGAAAAGAGGTTCACACAGCTGTGAAAAGACGCCTACACTGTTTCCATTCTTAATTCCGGTTCAATAAGACGGCTTTTCTAAACGAATGTACCTATATTCCCTGGGAATCCAACCTTATACAGCTTAGAACACTATGTGAATGTGGTTTGTACTCTTAAAATTCACAGTATTAGACACTGGAATTACCCGGAAATGGTTATGGAACAGTTGAATTACAAGTAAATTGAACCTTAATATAAAACTGACATCGTAAATACACTGAAAAGAGGTTCACACAGCTGTGAAATGACGACTATACTCTTTACATTTTTAATTCAGGTTCAATAAGATGGCTTTTCTAAACTACTCTAGTTATAATCCTTAAGAATTCACACTTTTACAGCTCAGAACACTATGTGAATGTGGTTAATCGTCTTAGAATTCACAGTAATCGATACTGGAAATCCCGGGGAACGGTTAAGGAACAGATGAATTACAAGTAAATAGAGCCTTAATATAAAACGGGTAGCTTAAATACACTGAAAAGAGGGTCACACAGCTGTGAAATGACGAGTATACTCTTTATATTTTAAATTCCGATTCAATAAGATGGCTTTTCTAAATGAAGGTAGCTATATTCTGTCAGAATTCAAACTGATAGAGCTGAGAACACTATGTGAATGAGGTTAGAACTTTAGAATTCGCAGTAGTAGATACTGGAATTGCCCGAGATCGGTTATGGAACGGTTGAATTAGAAGAAAATGGAAACTTCATATAAAACGGGCAGCGTAAATACACTGAAAAGAGGTTCACACAGATGTGAAATGACCAGTATACTGTTTACATTTTTTAATCGAGTTCAATAAGATGGCTTTTCTAAACTACAGTAGTTATGATCCTTAAGAATTCAAACTTATACAGCTCTGAACACTATGTGAATGTGGTGAGTACTCTTAGAATTCACAGTAATAGATACTGGAATTGCCCGGGTTCGGTTATGGAACAATTGAATTACAAGTAAACAGAACCTTCATATAAAACGGCCAGCTTAAATAACTGAAAATAGGTTAATACTGCTGTGAAATAACCAGTATACTGTTTACAGTTGTATTTCCAGTTCCATAAGATGGCTTTTCTAAACTACGGTTGCTATAATCCTTAAGATTTCAAACTTATACAGCTCAGAACACTATGTGAATGTGGATAATACTCATAGAATTCAGAGTAATAGATACTGGAATTGCCCGGGATCAGTTATGGAACAGTTGAATTACAAGAAAATAGAACCTTAATATAAAACGGGCAGCATAAATACATTGAAAACAGGATCAAACAGCTGTGAAATGAATATACTGTTTACATTTTTAATTCGAGTTCAATTAGATGGCTTTTCTAAATAAAAGTAGCTATTTTCTCAAATAATTCAAACTTTCACAGCTCTGAACACTATGTGAAGGAGCTTAGAATTCTTAGAATTCAGATTAATAGATACTGGAATTGCCCGGGATCAGTTAGGGAACCGCTGAATTACAAGAAAATAGAACCTTAATAATATACGGGTAGCTTAGATACACTGAAAAGAGGTTCACAATGCTGCGAAATGACCAATATACTGTTTCCATTTGTAATTGCAGTTCAATAAGATGGCTTTTCTAAACTACTCTAGTTATAATCCTTAAGATTTCAAACTTTCACAGCTCTGAACACTATGTGAATGTGGTTAGTACTCTTAGAATTCACAGTAATAGATACTGGAATTGCCCGAGAGACGTTACGGAACTGTTGAATTACAAGAAAATAGAAACTTAATATAAAACGGGCAGAGTAAATTCACTCAAAAGAGGTTCACACAGCTGTGAAATGACGAGTATACTGTTTATGTTTTTAATCCCAATGAATTAGATGGCTTTTCTAAAGGAACATAGTTATAATCCTTTAAAATGCAAACTTATGGAGTTCAGAACCCTATGTGAATTGTGGTAAAACTCCAGGACTTGTAAATAATTCACACTGGAATTGCCCGGAAAAGGTTATCATACAGTTGAATTACAAGTAAGTAGAAGCTTAATATCAAACAGGCAGCTTAAACACACTGAAAAGAGGTTCACACAGCTGTGAAAAGACGCCTACACTGTTTCCATTCTTAATTCCGGTTCAATAAGACGGCTTTTCTAAACGAATGTACCTATATTCCCTGGGAATCCAACCTTATACAGCTTAGAACACTATGTGAATGTGGTTTGTACTCTTAAAATTCACAGTATTAGACACTGGAATTACCCGGAAATGGTTATGGAACAGTTGAATTACAAGTAAATTGAACCTTAATATAAAACTGACATCGTAAATACACTGAAAAGAGGTTCACACAGCTGTGAAATGACGACTATACTCTTTACATTTTTAATTCAGGTTCAATAAGATGGCTTTTCTAAACTACTCTAGTTATAATCCTTAAGAATTCACACTTTTACAGCTCAGAACACTATGTGAATGTGGTTAATCGTCTTAGAATTCAAAGTAATCGATACTGGAAATCCCGGGGAACGGTTAAGGAACAGATGAATTACAAGTAAATAGAGCCTTAATATAAAACGGGTAGCTTAAATACACTGAAAAGAGGGTCACACAGCTGTGAAATGACGAGTATACTCTTTATATTTTAAATTCCGATTCAATAAGATGGCTTTTCTAAATGAAGGTAGCTATATTCTGTCAGAATTCAAACTGATAGAGCTGAGAACACTATGTGAATGAGGTTAGAACTTTAGAATTCGCAGTAGTAGATACTGGAATTGCCCGAGATCGGTTATGGAACGGTTGAATTAGAAGAAAATGGAAACTTCATATAAAACGGGCAGCGTAAATACACTGAAAAGAGGTTCACACAGATGTGAAATGACCAGTATACTGTTTACATTTTTTAATCGAGTTCAATAAGATGGCTTTTCTAAACTACAGTAGTTATGATCCTTAAGAATTCAAACTTATACAGCTCTGAACACTATGTGAATGTGGTGAGTACTCTTAGAATTCACAGTAATAGATACTGGAATTGCCCGGGTTCGGTTATGGAACAATTGAATTACAAGTAAACAGAACCTTCATATAAAACGGCCAGCTTAAATAACTGAAAATAGGTTAATACTGCTGTGAAATAACCAGTATACTGTTTACAGTTGTATTTCCAGTTCCATAAGATGGCTTTTCTAAACTACGGTTGCTATAATCCTTAAGATTTCAAACTTATACAGCTCAGAACACTATGTGAATGTGGATAATACTCATAGAATTCAGAGTAATAGATACTGGAATTGCCCGGGATCAGTTATGGAACAGTTGAATTACAAGAAAATAGAACCTTAATATAAAACGGGCAGCATAAATACATTGAAAACAGGATCAAACAGCTGTGAAATGAATATACTGTTTACATTTTTAATTCGAGTTCAATTAGATGGCTTTTCTAAATAAAAGTAGCTATTTTCTCAAATAATTCAAACTTTCACAGCTCTGAACACTATGTGAAGGAGCTTAGAATTCTTAGAATTCAGATTAATAGATACTGGAATTGCCCGGGATCAGTTAGGGAACCGCTGAATTACAAGAAAATAGAACCTTAATAATATACGGGTAGCTTAGATACACTGAAAAGAGGTTCACAATGCTGCGAAATGACCAATATACTGTTTCCATTTGTAATTGCAGTTCAATAAGATGGCTTTTCTAAACTACTCTAGTTATAATCCTTAAGATTTCAAACTTTCACAGCTCTGAACACTATGTGAATGTGGTTAGTACTCTTAGAATTCACAGTAATAGATACTGGAATTGCCCGAGAGACGTTACGGAACTGTTGAATTACAAGAAAATAGAAACTTAATATAAAACGGGCAGAGTAAATTCACTCAAAAGAGGTTCACACAGCTGTGAAATGACGAGTATACTGTTTATGTTTTTAATCCCAATGAATTAGATGGCTTTTCTAAAGGAACATAGTTATAATCCTTTAAAATGCAAACTTATGGAGTTCAGAACCCTATGTGAATTGTGGTAAAACTCCAGGACTTGTAAATAATTCACACTGGAATTGCCCGGAAAAGGTTATCATACAGTTGAATTACAAGTAAGTAGAAGCTTAATATCAAACAGGCAGCTTAAACACACTGAAAAGAGGTTCACACAGCTGTGAAAAGACGCCTACACTGTTTCCATTCTTAATTCCGGTTCAATAAGACGGCTTTTCTAAACGAATGTACCTATATTCCCTGGGAATCCAACCTTATACAGCTTAGAACACTATGTGAATGTGGTTTGTACTCTTAAAATTCACAGTATTAGACACTGGAATTACCCGGAAATGGTTATGGAACAGTTGAATTACAAGTAAATTGAACCTTAATATAAAACTGACATCGTAAATACACTGAAAAGAGGTTCACACAGCTGTGAAATGACGACTATACTCTTTACATTTTTAATTCAGGTTCAATAAGATGGCTTTTCTAAACTACTCTAGTTATAATCCTTAAGAATTCACACTTTTACAGCTCAGAACACTATGTGAATGTGGTTAATCGTCTTAGAATTCACAGTAATCGATACTGGAAATCCCGGGGAACGGTTAAGGAACAGATGAATTACAAGTAAATAGAGCCTTAATATAAAACGGGTAGCTTAAATACACTGAAAGGAGGGTCACACAGCTGTGAAATGACGAGTATACTCTTTATATTTTAAATTCCGATTCAATAAGATGGCTTTTCTAAATGAAGGTAGCTATATTCTGTCAGAATTCAAACTGATAGAGCTGAGAACACTATGTGAATGAGGTTAGAACTTTAGAATTCGCAGTAGTAGATACTGGAATTGCCCGAGATCGGTTATGGAACGGTTGAATTAGAAGAAAATGGAAACTTCATATAAAACGGGCAGCGTAAATACACTGAAAAGAGGTTCACACAGATGTGAAATGACCAGTATAATGTTTACATTTTTTAATCGAGTTCAATAAGATGGCTTTTCTAAACTACAGTAGTTATGATCCTTAAGAATTCAAACTTATACAGCTCTGAACACTATGTGAATGTGGTGAGTACTCTTAGAATTCACAGTAATAGATACTGGAATTGCCCGGGTTCGGTTATGGAACAATTGAATTACAAGTAAACAGAACCTTCATATAAAACGGCCAGCTTAAATAACTGAAAATAGGTTAATACTGCTGTGAAATAACCAGTATACTGTTTACAGTTGTATTTCCAGTTCCATAAGATGGCTTTTCTAAACTACAGTTGCTATAATCCTTAAGATTTCAAACTTATACAGCTCAGAACACTATGTGAATGTGGATAATACTCATAGAATTCAGAGTAATAGATACTGGAATTGCCCGGGATCAGTTATGGAACAGTTGAATTACAAGAAAATAGAACCTTAATATAAAACGGGCAGCATAAATACATTGAAAACAGGATCAAACAGCTGTGAAATGAATATACTGTTTACATTTTTAATTCGATTTCAATTAGATGGCTTTTCTAAATAAAAGTAGCTATTTTCTCAAATAATTCAAACTTTCACAGCTCAGAGCACTATGGGAAGGAGCTTAGAATTCTTAGAATTCAGATTAATAGATACTGGAATTGCCCGGGATCAGTTAGGGAACCGTTGAATTACAAGAAAATAGAACCTTAATAATATACGGGTCGCTTAGATACACTGAAAAGAGGTTCACAATGCTGCGAAATGACCAATATACTGTTTCCATTTGTAATTGCAGTTCAATAAGATGGCTTTTCTAAACTACTCTAGTTATAATCCTTAAGATTTCAAACTTTCACAGCTCTGAACACTATGTGAATGTGGTTAGTACTCTTAGAATTCACAGTAATAGATACTGTAATTGCCCGAGAGACGTTACGGAACTGTTGAATTACAAGAAAATAGAAACTTAATATAAAACGGGCAGAGTAAATTCACTCAAAAGAGGTTCACACAGCTGTGAAATGACGAGTATACTGTTTATGTTTTTAATCCCAATGAATTAGATGGCTTTTCTAAAGGAACATAGTTATAATCCTTTAAAATGCAAACTTATGGAGTTCAGAACCCTATGTGAATTGTGGTAAAACTCCAGGACTTGTAAATAATTCACACTGGAATTGCCCGGAAAAGGTTATCATACAGTTGAATTACAAGTAAGTAGAAGCTTAATATCAAACAGGCAGCTTAAACACACTGAAAAGAGGTTCACACAGCTGTGAAAAGACGCCTACACTGTTTCCATTCTTAATTCCGGTTCAATAAGACGGCTTTTCTAAACGAATGTACCTATATTCCCTGGGAATCCAACCTTATACAGCTTAGAACACTATGTGAATGTGGTTTGTACTCTTAAAATTCACAGTATTAGACACTGGAATTACCCGGAAATGGTTATGGAACAGTTGAATTACAAGTAAATTGAACCTTAATATAAAACTGACATCGTAAATACACTGAAAAGAGGTTCACACAGCTGTGAAATGACGACTATACTCTTTACATTTTTAATTCAGGTTCAATAAGATGGCTTTTCTAAACTACTCTAGTTATAATCCTTAAGAATTCACACTTTTACAGCTCAGAACACTATGTGAATGTGGTTAATCGTCTTAGAATTCACAGTAATCGATACTGGAAATCCCGGGGAACGGTTAAGGAACAGATGAATTACAAGTAAATAGAGCCTTAATATAAAACGGGTAGCTTAAATACACTGAAAGGAGGGTCACACAGCTGTGAAATGACGAGTATACTCTTTATATTTTAAATTCCGATTCAATAAGATGGCTTTTCTAAATGAAGGTAGCTATATTCTGTCAGAATTCAAACTGATAGAGCTGAGAACACTATGTGAATGAGGTTAGAACTTTAGAATTCGCAGTAGTAGATACTGGAATTGCCCGAGATCGGTTATGGAACGGTTGAATTAGAAGAAAATGGAAACTTCATATAAAACGGGCAGCGTAAATACACTGAAAAGAGGTTCACACAGATGTGAAATGACCAGTATAATGTTTACATTTTTTAATCGAGTTCAATAAGATGGCTTTTCTAAACTACAGTAGTTATGATCCTTAAGAATTCAAACTTATACAGCTCTGAACACTATGTGAATGTGGTGAGTACTCTTAGAATTCACAGTAATAGATACTGGAATTGCCCGGGTTCGGTTATGGAACAATTGAATTACAAGTAAACAGAACCTTCATATAAAACGGCCAGCTTAAATAACTGAAAATAGGTTAATACTGCTGTGAAATAACCAGTATACTGTTTACAGTTGTATTTCCAGTTCCATAAGATGGCTTTTCTAAACTACAGTTGCTATAATCCTTAAGATTTCAAACTTATACAGCTCAGAACACTATGTGAATGTGGATAATACTCATAGAATTCAGAGTAATAGATACTGGAATTGCCCGGGATCAGTTATGGAACAGTTGAATTACAAGAAAATAGAACCTTAATATAAAACGGGCAGCATAAATACATTGAAAACAGGATCAAACAGCTGTGAAATGAATATACTGTTTACATTTTTAATTCGATTTCAATTAGATGGCTTTTCTAAATAAAAGTAGCTATTTTCTCAAATAATTCAAACTTTCACAGCTCAGAGCACTATGGGAAGGAGCTTAGAATTCTTAGAATTCAGATTAATAGATACTGGAATTGCCCGGGATCAGTTAGGGAACCGTTGAATTACAAGAAAATAGAACCTTAATAATATACGGGTCGCTTAGATACACTGAAAAGAGGTTCACAATGCTGCGAAATGACCAATATACTGTTTCCATTTGTAATTGCAGTTCAATAAGATGGCTTTTCTAAACTACTCTAGTTATAATCCTTAAGATTTCAAACTTTCACAGCTCTGAACACTATGTGAATGTGGTTAGTACTCTTAGAATTCACAGTAATAGATACTGGAATTGCCCGAGAGACGTTACGGAACTGTTGAATTACAAGAAAATAGAAACTTAATATAAAACGGGCAGAGTAAATTCACTCAAAAGAGGTTCACACAGCTGTGAAATGACGAGTATACTGTTTATGTTTTTAATTCCAATGAATTAGATGGCTTTTCTAAAGGAACATAGTTATAATCCTTTAAAATGCAAACTTATGGAGTTCAGAACCCTATGTGAATTGTGGTAAAACTCCAGGTCTTGTAAATAATTCACACTGGAATTGCCCGGAAAAGGTTATCATACAGTTGAATTACAAGTAAGTAGAAGCATAATATCAAACAGGCAGCTTAAACACACTGAAAAGAGGTTCACACAGCTGTGAAAAGACGCCTACACTGTTTCCATTCTTAATTCCGGTTCAATAAGACGGCTTTTCTAAACGAATGTACCTATATTCCCTGGGAATCCAACCTTATACAGCTTAGAACACTATGTGAATGTGGTTTGTACTCTTAAAATTCACAGTATTAGACACTGGAATTACCCGGAAATGGTTATGGAACAGTTGAATTACAAGTAAATTGAACCTTAATATAAAACTGACATCGTAAATACACTGAAAAGAGGTTCACACAGCTGTGAAATGACGACTATACTCTTTACATTTTTAATTCAGGTTCAATAAGATGGCTTTTCTAAACTACTCTAGTTATAATCCTTAAGAATTCACACTTTTACAGCTCAGAACATTATGTGAATGTGGTTAATCGTCTTAGAATTCACAGTAATCGATACTGGAAATCCCGGGGAACGGTTAAGGAACAGATGAATTACAAGTAAATAGAGCCTTAATATAAAACGGGTAGCTTAAATACACTGAAAAGAGGGTCACACAGCTGTGAAATGACGAGTATACTCTTTATATTTTAAATTCCGATTCAATAAGATGGCTTTTCTAAATGAAGGTAGCTATATTCTGTCAGAATTCAAACTGATAGAGCTGAGAACACTATGTGAATGAGGTTAGAACTTTAGAATTCGCAGTAGTAGATACTGGAATTGCCCGAGATCGGTTATGGAACGGTTGAATTAGAAGAAAATGGAAACTTCATATAAAACGGGCAGCGTAAATACACTGAAAAGAGGTTCACACAGATGTGAAATGACCAGTATACTGTTTACATTTTTTAATCGAGTTCAATAAGATGGCTTTTCTAAACTACAGTAGTTATGATCCTTAAGAATTCAAACTTATACAGCTCTGAACACTATGTGAATGTGGTGAGTACTCTTAGAATTCACAGTAATAGATACTGGAATTGCCCGGGTTCGGTTATGGAACAATTGAATTACAAGTAAACAGAACCTTCATATAAAACGGCCAGCTTAAATAACTGAAAATAGGTTAATACTGCTGTGAAATAACCAGTATACTGTTTACAGTTGTATTTCCAGTTCCATAAGATGGCTTTTCTAAACTACGGTTGCTATAATCCTTAAGATTTCAAACTTATACAGCTCAGAACACTATGTGAATGTTGATAATACTCTTAAAATTCAGAGTAATAGATACTGGAATTGCCCGGGATCAGTTATGGAACAGTTGAATTACAAGAAAATAGAACCTTAATATAAAACGGGCAGCATAAATACATTGAAAACAGGATCAAACAGCTGTGAAATGAATATACTGTTTACATTTTTAATTCGAGTTCAATTAGATGGCTTTTCTAAATAAAAGTAGCTATTTTCTCAAATAATTCAAACTTTCACAGCTCAGAACACTATGTGAAGGAGCTTAGAATTCTTAGAATTCAGATTAATAGATACTGGAATTGCCCGGGATCAGTTAGGGAACCGCTGAATTACAAGAAAATAGAACCTTAATAATATACGGGTAGCTTAGATACACTGAAAAGAGGTTCACAATGCTGCGAAATGACCAATATACTGTTTCCATTTGTAATTGCAGTTCAATAAGATGGCTTTTCTAAACTACTCTAGTTATAATCCTTAAGATTTCAAACTTTCACAGCTCTGAACACTATGTGAATGTGGTTAGTACTCTTAGAATTCACAGTAATAGATACTGGAATTGCCCGAGAGACGTTACGGAACTGTTGAATTACAAGAAAATAGAAACTTAATATAAAACGGGCAGAGTAAATTCACTCAAAAGAGGTTCACACAGCTGTGAAATGACGAGTATACTGTTTATGTTTTTAATTCCAATGAATTAGATGGCTTTTCTAAAGGAACATAGTTATAATCCTTTAAAATGCAAACTTATGGAGTTCAGAACCCTATGTGAATTGTGGTAAAACTCCAGGACTTGTAAATAATTCACACTGGAATTGCCCGGAAAAGGTTATCATACAGTTGAATTACAAGTAAGTAGAAGCTTAATATCAAACAGGCAGCTTAAACACACTGAAAAGAGGTTCACACAGCTGTGAAAAGACGCCTACACTGTTTCCATTCTTAATTCCGGTTCAATAAGACGGCTTTTCTAAACGAATGTACCTATATTCCCTGGGAATCCAACCTTATACAGCTTAGAACACTATTTGAATGTGGTTTGTACTCTTAAAATTCACAGTATTAGACACTGGAATTACCCGGAAATGGTTATGGAACAGTTGAATTACAAGTAAATTGAACCTTAATATAAAACTGACATCGTAAATACACTGAAAAGAGGTTCACACAGCTGTGAAATGACGACTATACTCTTTACATTTTTAATTCAGGTTCAATAAGATGGCTTTTCTAAACTACTCTAGTTATAATCCTTAAGAATTCACACTTTTACAGCTCAGAACACTATGTGAATGTGGTTAATCGTCTTAGAATTCACAGTAATCGATACTGGAAATCCCGGGGAACGGTTAAGGAACAGATGAATTACAAGTAAATAGAGCCTTAATATAAAACGGGTAGCTTAAATACACTGAAAGGAGGGTCACACAGCTGTGAAATGACGAGTATACTCTTTATATTTTAAATTCCGATTCAATAAGATGGCTTTTCTAAATGAAGGTAGCTATATTCTGTCAGAATTCAAACTGATAGAGCTGAGAACACTATGTGAATGAGGTTAGAACTTTAGAATTCGCAGTAGTAGATACTGGAATTGCCCGAGATCGGTTATGGAACGGTTGAATTAGAAGAAAATGGAAACTTCATATAAAACGGGCAGCGTAAATACACTGAAAAGAGGTTCACACAGATGTGAAATGACCAGTATAATGTTTACATTTTTTAATCGAGTTCAATAAGATGGCTTTTCTAAACTACAGTAGTTATGATCCTTAAGAATTCAAACTTATACAGCTCTGAACACTATGTGAATGTGGTGAGTACTCTTAGAATTCACAGTAATAGATACTGGAATTGCCCGGGTTCGGTTATGGAACAATTGAATTACAAGTAAACAGAACCTTCATATAAAACGGCCAGCTTAAATAACTGAAAATAGGTTAATACTGCTGTGAAATAACCAGTATACTGTTTACAGTTGTATTTCCAGTTCCATAAGATGGCTTTTCTAAACTACAGTTGCTATAATCCTTAAGATTTCAAACTTATACAGCTCAGAACACTATGTGAGTGTGGATAATACTCATAGAATTCAGAGTAATAGATACTGGAATTGCCCGGGATCAGTTATGGAACAGTTGAATTACAAGAAAATAGAACCTTAATATAAAACGGGCAGCATAAATACATTGAAAACAGGATCAAACAGCTGTGAAATGAATATACTGTTTACATTTTTAATTCGAGTTCAATTAGATGGCTTTTCTAAATAAAAGTAGCTATTTTCTCAAATAATTCAAACTTTCACAGCTCAGAGCACTATGGGAAGGAGCTTAGAATTCTTAGAATTCAGATTAATAGATACTGGAATTGCCCGGGATCAGTTAGGGAACCGTTGAATTACAAGAAAATAGAACCTTAATAATATACGGGTCGCTTAGATACACTGAAAAGAGGTTCACAATGCTGCGAAATGACCAATATACTGTTTCCATTTGTAATTGCAGTTCAATAAGATGGCTTTTCTAAACTACTCTAGTTATAATCCTTAAGATTTCAAACTTTCACAGCTCTGAACACTATGTGAATGTGGTTAGTACTCTTAGAATTCACAGTAATAGATACTGGAATTGCCCGAGAGACGTTACGGAACTGTTGAATTACAAGAAAATAGAAACTTAATATAAAACGGGCAGAGTAAATTCACTCAAAAGAGGTTCACACAGCTGTGAAATGACGAGTATACTGTTTATGTTTTTAATTCCAATGAATTAGATGGCTTTTCTAAAGGAACATAGTTATAATCCTTTAAAATGCAAACTTATGGAGTTCAGAACCCTATGTGAATTGTGGTAAAACTCCAGGACTTGTAAATAATTCACACTGGAATTGCCCGGAAAAGGTTATCATACAGTTGAATTACAAGTAAGTAGAAGCATAATATCAAACAGGCAGCTTAAACACACTGAAAAGAGGTTCACACAGCTGTGAAAAGAGGCCTACACTGTTTCCATTCTTAATTCCGGTTCAATAAGACGGCTTTTCTAAACGAATGTACCTATATTCCCTGGGAATCCAACCTTATACAGCTTAGAACACTATGTGAATGTGGTTTGTACTCTTAAAATTCACAGTATTAGACACTGGAATTACCCGGAAATGGTTATGGAACAGTTGAATTACAAGTAAATTGAACCTTAATATAAAACTGACATCGTAAATACACTGAAAAGAGGTTCACACAGCTGTGAAATGACGACTATACTCTTTACATTTTTTAATTCAGGTTCAATAAGATGGCTTTTCTAAACTACTCTAGTTATAATCCTTAAGAATTCACACTTTTACAGCTCAGAACACTATGTGAATGTGGTTAATCGTCTTAGAATTCACAGTAATCGATACTGGAAATCCCGGGGAACGGTTAAGGAACAGATGAATTACAAGTAAATAGAGCCTTAATATAAAACGGGTAGCTTAAATACACTGAAAAGAGGGTCACACAGCTGTGAAATGACGAGTATACTCTTTATATTTTAAATTCCGATTCAATAAGATGGCTTTTCTAAATGAAGGTAGCTATATTCTGTCACAATTCAAACTGATAGAGCTGAGAACACTATGTGAATGAGGTTAGAACTTTAGAATTCGCAGTAGTAGATACTGGAATTGCCCGAGATCGGTTATGGAACGGTTGAATTAGAAGAAAATGGAAACTTCATATAAAACGGGCAGCGTAAATACACTGAAAAGAGGTTCACACAGATGTGAAATGACCAGTATACTGTTTACATTTTTTAATCGAGTTCAATAAGATGGCTTTTCTAAACTACAGTAGTTATGATCCTTAAGAATTCAAACTTATACAGCTCTGAACACTATGTGAATGTGGTGAGTACTCTTAGAATTCACAGTAATAGATACTGGAATTGCCCGGGTTCGGTTATGGAACAATTGAATTACAAGTAAACAGAACCTTCATATAAAACGGCCAGCTTAAATAACTGAAAATAGGTTAATACTGCTGTGAAATAACCAGTATACTGTTTACAGTTGTATTTCCAGTTCCATAAGATGGCTTTTCTAAACTACGGTTGCTATAATCCTTAAGATTTCAAACTTATACAGCTCAGAACACTATGTGAATGTGGATAATACTCATAGAATTCAGAGTAATAGATACTGGAATTGCCCGGGATCAGTTATGGAACAGTTGAATTACAAGAAAATAGAACCTTAATATAAAACGGGCAGCATAAATACATTGAAAACAGGATCAAACAGCTGTGAAATGAATATACTGTTTACATTTTTAATTCGAGTTCAATTAGATGGCTTTTCTAAATAAAAGTAGCTATTTTCTCAAATAATTCAAACTTTCACAGCTCTGAACACTATGTGAAGGAGCTTAGAATTCTTAGAATTCAGATTAATAGATACTGGAATTGCCCGGGATCAGTTAGGGAACCGCTGAATTACAAGAAAATAGAACCTTAATAATATACGGGTAGCTTAGATACACTGAAAAGAGGTTCACAATGCTGCGAAATGACCAATATACTGTTTCCATTTGTAATTGCAGTTCAATAAGATGGCTTTTCTAAACTACTCTAGTTATAATCCTTAAGATTTCAAACTTTCACAGCTCTGAACACTATGTGAATGTGGTTAGTACTCTTAGAATTCACAGTAATAGATACTGGAATTGCCCGAGAGACGTTACGGAACTGTTGAATTACAAGAAAATAGAAACTTAATATAAAACGGGCAGAGTAAATTCACTCAAAAGAGGTTCACACAGCTGTGAAATGACGAGTATACTGTTTATGTTTTTAATCCCAATGAATTAGATGGCTTTTCTAAAGGAACATAGTTATAATCCTTTAAAATGCAAACTTATGGAGTTCAGAACCCTATGTGAATTGTGGTAAAACTCCAGGACTTGTAAATAATTCACACTGGAATTGCCCGGAAAAGGTTATCATACAGTTGAATTACAAGTAAGTAGAAGCTTAATATCAAACAGGCAGCTTAAACACACTGAAAAGAGGTTCACACAGCTGTGAAAAGACGCCTACACTGTTTCCATTCTTAATTCCGGTTCAATAAGACGGCTTTTCTAAACGAATGTACCTATATTCCCTGGGAATCCAACCTTATACAGCTTAGAACACTATGTGAATGTGGTTTGTACTCTTAAAATTCACAGTATTAGACACTGGAATTACCCGGAAATGGTTATGGAACAGTTGAATTACAAGTAAATTGAACCTTAATATAAAACTGACATCGTAAATACACTGAAAAGAGGTTCACACAGCTGTGAAATGACGACTATACTCTTTACATTTTTAATTCAGGTTCAATAAGATGGCTTTTCTAAACTACTCTAGTTATAATCCTTAAGAATTCACACTTTTACAGCTCAGAACACTATGTGAATGTGGTTAATCGTCTTAGAATTCACAGTAATCGATACTGGAAATCCCGGGGAACGGTTAAGGAACAGATGAATTACAAGTAAATAGAGCCTTAATATAAAACGGGTAGCTTAAATACACTGAAAGGAGGGTCACACAGCTGTGAAATGACGAGTATACTCTTTATATTTTAAATTCCGATTCAATAAGATGGCTTTTCTAAATGAAGGTAGCTATATTCTGTCAGAATTCAAACTGATAGAGCTGAGAACACTATGTGAATGAGGTTAGAACTTTAGAATTCGCAGTAGTAGATACTGGAATTGCCCGAGATCGGTTATGGAACGGTTGAATTAGAAGAAAATGGAAACTTCATATAAAACGGGCAGCGTAAATACACTGAAAAGAGGTTCACACAGATGTGAAATGACCAGTATAATGTTTACATTTTTTAATCGAGTTCAATAAGATGGCTTTTCTAAACTACAGTAGTTATGATCCTTAAGAATTCAAACTTATACAGCTCTGAACACTATGTGAATGTGGTGAGTACTCTTAGAATTCACAGTAATAGATACTGGAATTGCCCGGGTTCGGTTATGGAACAATTGAATTACAAGTAAACAGAACCTTCATATAAAACGGCCAGCTTAAATAACTGAAAATAGGTTAATACTGCTGTGAAATAACCAGTATACTGTTTACAGTTGTATTTCCAGTTCCATAAGATGGCTTTTCTAAACTACAGTTGCTATAATCCTTAAGATTTCAAACTTATACAGCTCAGAACACTATGTGAATGTGGATAATACTCATAGAATTCAGAGTAATAGATACTGGAATTGCCCGGGATCAGTTATGGAACAGTTGAATTACAAGAAAATAGAACCTTAATATAAAACGGGCAGCATAAATACATTGAAAACAGGATCAAACAGCTGTGAAATGAATATACTGTTTACATTTTTAATTCGAGTTCAATTAGATGGCTTTTCTAAATAAAAGTAGCTATTTTCTCAAATAATTCAAACTTTCACAGCTCAGAGCACTATGGGAAGGAGCTTAGAATTCTTAGAATTCAGATTAATAGATACTGGAATTGCCCGGGATCAGTTAGGGAACCGTTGAATTACAAGAAAATAGAATCTTAATAATATACGGGTCGCTTAGATACACTGAAAAGAGGTTCACAATGCTGCGAAATGACCAATATACTGTTTCCATTTGTAATTGCAGTTCAATAAGATGGCTTTTCTAAACTACTCTAGTTATAATCCTTAAGATTTCAAACTTTCACAGCTCTGAACACTATGTGAATGTGGTTAGTACTCTTAGAATTCACAGTAATAGATACTGGAATTGCCCGAGAGACGTTACGGAACTGTTGAATTACAAGAAAATAGAAACTTAATATAAAACGGGCAGAGTAAATTCACTCAAAAGAGGTTCACACAGCTGTGAAATGACGAGTATACTGTTTATGTTTTTAATTCCAATGAATTAGATGGCTTTTCTAAAGGAACATAGTTATAATCCTTTAAAATGCAAACTTATGGAGTTCAGAACCCTATGTGAATTGTGGTAAAACTCCAGGACTTGTAAATAATTCACACTGGAATTGCCCGGAAAAGGTTATCATACAGTTGAATTACAAGTAAGTAGAAGCATAATATCAAACAGGCAGCTTAAACACACTGAAAAGAGGTTCACACAGCTGTGAAAAGACGCCTACACTGTTTCCATTCTTAATTCCGGTTCAATAAGACGGCTTTTCTAAACGAATGTACCTATATTCCCTGGGAATCCAACCTTATACAGCTTAGAACACTATGTGAATGTGGTTTGTACTCTTAAAATTCACAGTATTAGACACTGGAATTACCCGGAAATGGTTATGGAACAGTTGAATTACAAGTAAATTGAACCTTAATATAAAACTGACATCGTAAATACACTGAAAAGAGGTTCACACAGCTGTGAAATGACGACTATACTCTTTACATTTTTAATTCAGGTTCAATAAGATGGCTTTTCTAAACTACTCTAGTTATAATCCTTAAGAATTCACACTTTTACAGCTCAGAACATTATGTGAATGTGGTTAATCGTCTTAGAATTCACAGTAATCGATACTGGAAATCCCGGGGAACGGTTAAGGAACAGATGAATTACAAGTAAATAGAGCCTTAATATAAAACGGGTAGCTTAAATACACTGAAAAGAGGGTCACACAGCTGTGAAATGACGAGTATACTCTTTATATTTTAAATTCCGATTCAATAAGATGGCTTTTCTAAATGAAGGTAGCTATATTCTGTCAGAATTCAAACTGATAGAGCTGAGAACACTATGTGAATGAGGTTAGAACTTTAGAATTCGCAGTAGTAGATACTGGAATTGCCCGAGATCGGTTA